>NW_017386009.1:967807-981749 GCF_000237925.1 Schistosoma mansoni | reverse complement strand
GGACTCCTCAGCGCTTCCAGGTTTTCGATGGTGGTCTAGCTTCAATTGACTCGTGATTTCAACTGTGAAAATACTAAATTCTCCACAAAACCTCCCCTGATCTATAATCATATGCTCACTAGTGACTGACTTCAAGAGATATTTCCTTGAGTTCTAGTGGGAAGCAGTGGCCAGTGGAGTTCTACCAGGTCTGTTGTAGAGATATCATCTCACTGAAGACAATTGGTGAACGGTCGCTCAAAATCGTGGATTGGTTGAAGTTAGACATTAACACCGTTGTATGCCAGCTCAGTGGTCTATCGGTTGAGGGCTCCGGCTCGAGACTGGTAGGTCCTGGGTTCGAATCTCTTGAGGCGGGATCGTGGATGCGCACTGCTGAGGAGTCCCATAATAGGACGAAACGGCCATCCAGTGCTTCCAGGTTTTCGATGGTGGTCTAGCTTCAAGTGACTCATGATTTCAACTGTGAAAATACTAAATTCTCCACAAAACCTCGTCTGAAAATATAACTTTGTTGCCATAGTCCTTTTTCTTTTTTAGTTGTTAATAACATGAGATAGACAGTAATGTAGACAGTTCAATCATAGAAAAAAGACAAAAAAATGAATAAATATGTATCCATAGTTTAAATCACGAACTAATCTTGACTAAACAACCATTCAGAACGAGGAAGCACAAGACAGCATCCTTCTTCCTCCTGGTTGGCAGTAACACCACACCATATGTTGAGAAGTCCTTCACTAAGACGAAACGGCTGTTCAGTACTTTTCTGATTTTCAAGTGTTTGTGTAATGTAAAATATGACATTTCCGCAGTCTTCACGAACCCTTTCCTCCTATAGTCTGAAAAGTAAATATATGATATCTTATATAATCTATTAAGTATTACAGAAAACAATATGGATATAAATAAAACGAAGCCATATATTTAACAATGCTTCCAGAAAGCACTGAACGGCCATTTCGTCCTTCTGTGGGACTCCTCAGTAGTGTGCGTCCACCATCCACGATTCAACTATATAAAATTACTAAAATCTTCACAAAACCTCCCTTCTAAATTATCTCTGGTTTTAAAACCGTTCGAACTTGAATCTAAACTAATGATAACGTGATTACTAAAGCTTATTTTTTAATAAAGGGATGATCACTTCACAAATTATTGGATTTTATATCCACTTTATAACGATACCAACAATAACCGATAATCCTATTTTTATTAGGTCACAGGTAAGAGAAGTGCAAAGGAGGAAATAGTGCAAAATTAAATTCATTTAGTATTGTTTGTTTGAATCTTCCCATTGATGCTTTAGGACTGCAACTGGTCAGTCTCTAATTGACATATGTGCATACTGTGCGTATTGCCTCGATATAGCCTAAATTCACAAGCATGGTAAGCAGAGATGGATAGTGGATAGCAGTGGAATCCAGGACGCGCGTTTCGTCCTATTTGAGACTCGTCAGCTGGATGTACCTGCATCTCAGGGTTGATGTTCACTCTGGGACTCGAACCCAGTACCCTCGCTTCAAACGCCATCGCGTTATCCACTCGGCCACTGAGTCCAAATAGAACGAATCGCGCGACCAGGATTCCACTGCTAGCCACTATCCATCTCTGCTTATAGTGCAAAATTGTTATAATGCGTGGGCGGACATACATAGTAAATGTTATTCAGAAATCGTGCAAGAAATCATTGAAATAACGTCAAAGACACGTCTAGACAAGTACACGTATTCATATATATCTATGCAAACAATCAGAAGGAGGGAAGGAAAATAATGTTTCCCAAAGTGTATTTTATACGAACATTTAGAAACAAAATATTACTTTGAAAGAAGTAAATAAATGTAAAAAGAATTAGCAACTGTTTATCACATGTTACTTTAGTTGTTTTTCTTCGATTGGAACCTTGTTACATATTTGAAAAGCTTTGAATTTACCCCCCCTCCCCATGTTGATATTCAGGATTATATTTATAGGATCAATCTCTTCTATCACTTTTTTCATTAAAAGTGAATACGTTGATATTGCCATACATGGGTTTACTTCTAGACTTTGGCTATGTTTATAATCTAAGAGGTTTGTCTCACCCTATGTGTGATTGTATGTATATCCAATCGTTGATTTTCACGTTAATATTCGAGTTTCATGACTGAAGAATCCAGTTCAGAAAATATAACACCTCAAAAGTGATTGATCTTTATCGATTACGGCTAAGATGTGTTAATTAAAGTCAGACCAAAAAAATATATCTTCAAACTGAATAATTTCCATAAATCTATATTGATCTTATCTATGTGTGCCCCCAAATGCCCTGGTACGGCAGAGAGTGAGGAGAGTCAGCTCTCCCTCTCAAAATGCTCTCTCTTGACCACGCGTATATAGCCCATGTCAGGAAAGTCCTACTCACTGCCTTCTCGTGACATTACTGTTGTTTACGAAATTGAGAGGACGAAAAGCGAACGTCCGGCCCTTTAACCGGATTAGTGGACACGGAAAATCCACCTAAGGGAGTTGGAAAACCCTCATTCCAAACCAATGGTACACATGGACTCCAGGATCCTGAGGGAATGAATGACGTATGAATCAATCGTTGGTCACCGGCTACCATGAGACTGCATCTCCTCACGATGCTCCACTGTCTCGTGGATCAGATCTTTTGATCGAAGGCTCCGAGTGTGGCCCCCTAAGGAAACCACCTGGTTCGGTCTGGGCACCTGGCCAGTATCACAGCCCTCACACAAATCGAATGAGATTTGTGCGGCGCATATGTATTCGGTGCCCACTTGTACCAATATTTATGTGTTCAAATAGGATCACATTTTTCTGATCATTCAAAAATTTGTAAATGATCAAAATGTACTTTTTCATGCTAATTTTTGTATAGGCATTAAATAGGAGGGAGAATATTATTTTTATTAAGTATTTGTTATCTATATTTTTATGCAAATTTGATTCATATTACTCTTTTTATCATCTTCAATAAGGTATTCAGCAAGAAATATATAATAAAGAGAATACATTCTATTTATCCCAGGTTACATGTGATTGCACATTGATTATAACCATTTCATATTAGGGTATATGATCAGTAAACAGATAGATAGATTTCATTTTAACTTACCTACGCCTTTTACACCTTGTGGAGGAGCATAAACCATCCACCACCATTCTCCAACCAACTCTGTGCTCGACAATCCTTTCCAGTTCTTTCTAGTTGCTATTGATCCTTTTCATATCTGTTTTTAATCCTCGGTGCAGTGTGTTCTTTAGTCTTTCTATTTTCTGTTTCTCTTCAGGAATCCAAATAAGCGCTTAATTCGTGATGTAGTTTTATGATATCCGCAATGCATATCGTATCCACTCGAACTGTAGCTCTTCTAGAGTTATTACTAGTCCCAAGCCTACACAATAGAGGTGGGTTGAGCGTGGGGTCAGCAACCCTATTCCGTAGAAAGTAACCTTGCTAAAAAAACACCAACCAGAATGAAAAATTTTCATTTAAGCGTCGTTCTATAAATATTTTACTTAATTTTGACGATAAATACCTGGTTTTACAGTTCTTTGTTTTATTAAGCTGATAAATGAATTTAAGACTATAACCAAATATTATTCTGAAGGTTTTTTTTGTGGAGATTTGGCATTTGTATAGTTGAAAGCATGAGTCAATTGAAGCTAGACCATCATGAAAAACATGGAAGCACTGGACGGCCGTTTCATCCTATTATGGGACTCCTCAGCAGTGCGCATCCACGATCCCGCCTCAAGAGATTCGAACCCAGGACCTACCAGTCTCGTGCCAGGGCACTTATCTGATAGACCACTGAGCCGGCTAGTATCCAACGCTGTTAATGTCTAACTTCAACCAATCCACGAAGTTTGAGCAACTGTTTACCAATTTTCTTCAGTGAGTTCCTATCTCACAATAGGACGAAACCGCCGTCCAGTGCTTCCAGGTTTTCCGTGGTGATCTAGCTTCAATTGACTCATGATTTCAACTATGTAAATATTATTCTATTTGGTAATACCTTAATATGTTAAAATGAAATGTACTTATCTTTTTAGGTAATGTAATTTACCACCTTAAGCATCTATTTTGAACATTATTTAGACAGATTATGTTTGTTTTTTAAGAAAATAATAACTCTCATTCTTCCACTTGCATCATATTCACCTTTCAATAATGTTATTACAAAACAACTATGAGACATATTCAACTTATCGAATCATTCAACGTAAAGTTCTCTTTCTTTTCACTTGACAACAAGTGACTTAATAACTTTATTGAATATTGAATGATACTTGAAAAGAATTATAAAAACAAAACAAAAAGAAACACGAAGGCGGGCAATACAATTTTGTTTACATGAAAGAGATCACGTTATCTTCATCAATGTTGACAATATGACCGGAGAAATATTACAGATATATACATATTGTGAGATCAATTTTCGAAAATAGCTCATAACAGCTTGAATCAAAAATATTTAGTTGCTATGTAAAATCGTTTTCATAGTATTCTGATATGTTTTTACCAAGAAACTTTATATCGATTTCACTATCGAAGTAGGTATTAGACTGTGAAAAACAAAAGAAAATAAACCACATTATTAATATTTAGTTGTATAAACCAGACCATAATATTTTTCATAGTTGAAATCATGAGTCAATTGAAGATAAACTACTATGGAAAACCGGAAAGCACGGGACGGCCGTTTCATCTTATTGTGGGACTCCTTAGCAGTAACTCACGAAAGACATTGGTGAATGGTTGCTCAATTTCGTGGATCGGTTGAAGTTAGACACCGTTGGATGCCGGCCGGCTCAGTGATCTAGTGGTTAAGTGCTCGCGTGCGAGACTGATAGGTCTTGGGTTCGAATCTCGCGAGGCGGGGTCGTGGATGAGAACTGTTGAGGAGTCCCACAATAGGACGAAATGGCCATCCAGTGCTTCCAGGTTTTCGATGGTGGTCTCGCTTCAATTGACTCACAATTTCAACTATATAAAATTACTGAAATCTCCACAAAACCCCTTCTGATCATAATAATTTTCTTTAACATTCTATCATGTTTAATTTTGGTTTTCAGAAATACATAAGCCATGATGATAATCAGATAACGATTGGATTCATGAGTTGATTTAAGCTAGACAACCATTGAAAACCTCGAAGCACTGTACGGCTGTTTCGTCCAAGTTTTCAATGATGATCAAGCATAAATCAACTCATGAATCCAACTATTAAATCAAAACAATCTTCACAAACTCCCACTCTGATTATGAGATAATGATTTATGTGGTTATCGCCCACACATGTTTACATTCAAGAAAACAATGAACTTAACATTATAATTGGCTTTCATATAAAATATAAGATCAGTAAAAAGGTATTAAATCATTCTGATTTTCAGTGTTTAGTTTACCTCAATGAATATTTTCATAGCTAGGAGGTTAGATATCATAAGAGATCATGTTACGATGGAACTCAGTTATCAGGATTCTTTAATCTATTCATAGAGATTATTGTTTACGTCACAGATCTGATCTATATAAATCAATTGGTGTTAAATATTGGAAGACAAACAATACGTTTAATAGTCAACCACGGAATGTTTCTACTTACATTAATACTTACTTGGATTATTTTTTCTGGTTAGCGTTTTTTTTAGCGAGTTGGCTTTTCTACGGGATGGGGTCGCTAACCCCATGCCCAACCCTCCTCCTTTACCCGGGCTTAGGACCGGCAGTATCTCTAGAAGAGCTACAGGCGGATTTTACACTAATACAGCTGAATAAATAAAAGAAAAATAGTTATGAACTAAATTCCTGAATATTTCGGTTGTGAATAGAGATGGTTAAAGATAGGATTTCGAATTTTTGGGGCATTCTAGTTTACAATACTACTAGTTTGTTGTGTAAAACAAGGTACAAGATGTAGTATCTTAATCAATATTCCAGATTTTATCATTTATGCAATTTTCAAAGCTGTTCAAGGACTGAAATGATTCATAATCTGTTTAAATTTGACCTACTTTCATTCTAGTAGTCAGGTTCGGAATTGGCCTTGTGTGAATCCTTTGAGCTAGACGGTTTAATTACGAGGCTTTCATTTTCAACCGGAACGACATCATCAGTCCCTTTTTCATGTAGAAATAAGCTTCCTAGTTATTCCATAGACGGTAAATTGATTCTATCCTTTGGGTTAAGTGACCTCATTGATTTGTTCTGGTTTATAAGTCAATTGATTTCTACAATTGACCGCTAATGATAAAGTTGATTAACCTTACTTGTATTAAATTCGCTTAGTATTGTTTGTTTGAATCTTCCAATTGATGTTTAGGACTGCGACTGGGCAGTCTCTAATTGGCATATGTACATACTGTGCGTATTGCCTCGATATGGCCTTAATTCACAAGCGTTCTAAGCAGAAATGGATAGTGGCTAGCAGTGGAATCCAGGACGCGCGTTTCGTCCTATTTGAGACTCGTCAGCTTGATGTACCTGCATCTCAGGGTTGATGTTCACTCTGCTTACAATGCTTGTGAATTAAGGTTATATCGAGGCAATACGCACGGTATGCACAGTATGCCAATTAGAGACTGACCAATTGCAGTCCTAACACATCGATGGGAAGATTCAAACAAACAATACTAAATGAATGTATAAAAGTAGTTCATTTCAGTAGTCAGAAAACTTTTAAATTATCTTCCATAATTATTTAAAATTAACTTACACGAAAATGGAATAAACATGACAGATAGTTATGGTAACATTTTTTGTTACTAAGTAAGATTCTGGAAAAAAAAGATTCAACCCATGGTAACTACAAAAATCGAAATGTAGTAATACCATTAATGATGATAATAAAAAAATGATTTCTTACGTATATAAATAGAAGAGTATCTCTTATCAATATCAGAAGGGGTTTTGTGGCGATTTTAGTAATTTTAATAGTTGCGATCATGAATCAATTGAAGCTAGACCACCATAGAAAACCTGGAAGCATTGGACGTCCGTTTCAATTAAGTGAAATATTTTGTGTGTTTTTTGTACTGGCTTAGTTTCGTTGGTCAAACACTTTGATAACCGTTATTATATAAATCCCGACGGTACTTGAAATCAGAAAACAATATTTAGCGGCGACTACATTTAATTAGCGGATAGCTGTTACATCGTTTTGCTTGAGTGTCCAGTTTCATATATGACGTTATGGGACCGCCAATTAGAGAGCAGTGTTTTATCGATCGGATCAATAATACACAAAAGCCGTATGAACAGTCTTGAGTTCTTATCAGTCCTGTTTTCTGCTTAGCCCAGCCAGTTAAATCCAGAACACCAATAACAGCCTCTGCAATATGAATCTTTTATTTCAAATATACTGGGTTTATATACCAAACAAACTGACCATACTGTACCATAAAATAGGAAATAACATTTGTACAAGATTCAGCTAAATGTGGCTATGAATAGGGGGGACAGTGATTAATGGACACAGGAATGGTAAATCGTATGATAATAGTCTATAGGTCAAAATAAAGCTTATAATAAGGGGAACACGAATACGAATAGTTTAGCTACTTAACAACTATACAATAAGTACACATGTATCCTATTGGTCCATAAATAGTTCTCAAAAGTTACCATTCATAAATCTCCACGAGATATAACAATAGCACAGACAAGAAAGTTATAAATAGATGGAGCAAATTTGAAGCAGATAGGTGAATATACAAATACACAGGCAAATTTATAGTCAAATCGAATAAGGCGCAGCTATGCATGGTAAAGGTTAATGATAGGATTTGTTTACCTTTATACATGGGAAAGAGAATGATTCATCGAGTGACATTTAAACAACTAACATTTTAGCTACAGAGAGAGAGATGTACGTCAGCTGTCATATGTGATCAAGCGTACACGTTTACATAGATATGATAGTGATCCTAATAGTACAAAGACATATATGCGAATTGTTACGGTTCAAACAACATTGTCTGTTAAGTTAATAAACGGGTTTAACAAAAATTTGACCATATTAATTGCATAGATACAAGTTTTTTATAATAAGTTCAAAATGTTATTACTATTTAAACACATAAGTATTGGTACAAAGGGGGCACCAGATATATATGCGCCACACAAAACTCATTTGATTTGTGTGAGGGCTGTGATACTGCCCAGGTGACCAAACTGAAACAGATGGTTTTCTTGGGTGGCCGCACAAGGAGCCTTTGACGTAAAAGTCTGATCCACAAGGCAGTTGAGCATAGTGAAGAGATGCAGTCCCATGGTAGCCGGTGACCAACGATTGATTCATACGCCATTTGTCCCCTCAGGATACTGGAGCCCATGTGCACCATTAGTTTGGAATGAGGGTTTTTCAATTCCCCTAGATGGACACTCCACATCCACCAACCCGGTTAAAGCACCGGACATTCGCTTTTCGTCCTCTCAATTTTGTAAACAACACTGGTGCCACGAGAATGCAGTGATAAGAATTTCCTTGTCAGTGGCTGTATACGCGTGGCCATATGAGATCATTTTGAGAGGGAGAGCTGACTCTCCTCACTCTCAGCCGTACCAGGGCATTTGGGGGCCTTTCGAAACAAAACGAATTCATAATAACACGACAACAACCTGCTATGAAGAGAACTAATATATGTATATGAAACTGTGTATTTTGTTACCATATTTTATCATTTCAATTAACTACCACCATCTTAAAGTACATTTCCATCATACCTAGAAAATATTTTTTTCAATGTCTACATTATAAACATCAGGTCATTCAAAGCACTGGCTTCAATCAGCAGGAAGTCTTATTGAATTTTAAATTTTTGTTATTTGTCAATAATCAAGCTTCATTCTTAAAGAAACTAGAAAGTTTCTTAGTGGTTCACACCTTTTCCATCTAAAATCTTACAACTAAGTTATTCAAGTGATAATTGTAATGTGTGTACAATTGAAATATTCTCTTTCACGATTACTCGGTATAAACCAATATCTTAGTGTTAATTAATCAAGTATCAATGTGTTCACTAATTCAAATGAATATGGGTTTGTAAAGATTGTTACGTTTTTGATTAAGATTATGAATCGATCGATATTATACCACCATTGAAAACCTGAAAGCAGTGAACAACCGTTTCGTCCTATTATGAGAATCCTCAGCTGTGTGCATCCATGGTCCCTCAGGCAGGACTCGAACCCAGAACTTTCGGTCGGGCGTGCAAGTTCCAGTGTGTAGCCATAATCAGTAGAGCTAATCCGTGTCAGGTAGAGACAGGTATCCACCTCAAACAATAGAAGATGGTTGTACAATCACGTGGATTGGTTAACGTTAGACATTAACACCATTGGATGCCGGTTTAGTGGTCTAAAAGTTAAGCATTCGCTCGCAAGATCGAAGGTCCTTGGCTCGAATCTCTCATGCGGATTCGTGAATGTGATTTAATGAAAAATAGCATTTAGAGCATTTAACTTCTATATATTGGATTGTAAATTTACTCCACCCTCTTCATGTTTCTCTTTGTCATTATTAAGAACATTAGTGAATGCATAAACCAATATTGGGTAGAGAAATCAATTATTGGTAATCCCTACTTACTTACGCTTGTTACCCCTCGTCGAGGAGCAGAGGCCGCTCACCAGCATTCTCCATCCAACTCTGTCCTGAGCCTTCCTTTCCAGTTCTTTCCAGTTGTTATTCATCCTTTTCATATCTGCTTCTATTTCCTGGCGTAATGTGTTCTTTGGCCCTCCTTTTTTCCGCTTCCCTTCCCCATGCCCAACCCTCCTCCTTTACCCGGGCTTGGGACCGGCAGTAACTTTAAAAGAGCTACAGGCGGAGTTGGTAATCCCTACACTGATTAAATATTCAAGTATTCTACCGAATACATGTAAGTATATATTAACCATAAAATAAACAAATGAGTTTCATAAAGGAAAAATTCCAAAACTCGAACAGAATGTTTATATATTTCAGTGAATTAAAACATATCCATTAGAATAAACATAAAAAAATGAATGGCAACAAAAATAGATTATAGCAAGACAGAAATGTCACTTATTACTATTTACATGAACAGAACATTTGCTGTTGTTGTTAGGTAGTATTTAATGAATCAAATTGTATAAATGGTAACTGATGTTTACTTTATATTGGGATATATGTATATTGTAAATTAATTGAATTTAGGAGAAAGTGAACTATTCACAATTAACCCACCATTTAATTAGGTAGTAAGTTGATTCTAAAAAGATTGAAATATTCTGTGTATCTTCGGATTATATTATCAAAGGTTTCAGATTTATGGGTTGCTTATGAGGTATTTGCTGGAGTTCTATTGAAAAGCAGTAACCAGTAGAGTTCAACCAGCTATGTTGTGAGATATCAACTCACTGAAGACATTGGTGAATGGTTGCTTAATTTCGTGGATTGGTTGAAGTTAGACATTGACACCGTTGGATATCAGCTGGCTCAGTGGTCTAGGGGTTAAGCGCTCGCGCGCGAGACTGATAGGTCCTGGATTCGAATCTCACGGGGTGGTATCGTGGGTGCGCACTGCTGAGGAGCCCCGCACTAGGACGAAACGGCCGTCCAGTGCTTGCAGATTTTTCATGGTGTTCTAGCCTCAATTGACTCACTATTTCAACTATATAAAATTACTAAAATCTCCACAAAACCCCTTCTAATAATAACCTTCATTATAAAAAATTCTTGATTAATCATTTTACTAAAATAATCTTTATTCATGAAATTAGTAGTTATTCATTTGATTGACTAAGTCAGTCAGTCATTCACAACGTAGAACTTCGAACGTACGTGCATGAGTTCGAGTTGTCATACCACATTAGTGCAGAGATACAGTTGTCGATTCAAAACCCATAGTGTTAGAAGTAGTAAGAGTATAAGCAGTAATTGGAAAGATTGAGTTAAATGTAACAGTAATACTTTTTCATAATACCACTTGTCATCTTGTAAGTCACAACTGATTCTCCCCTATGACATTTGAGCTTTGATTTATCTTATGTTATAATCAATCATATTAACACCGATCTACTCAAGCTATAACTGACATCTTGTATAGTTAATATAATGTTTCCATAATGTAATGAAATCAGCTTAAATAACATTAATAATGACTAGGCAAACATGACTTTAAATTCACTCAGTATTGTTTGTTTGAATCTTCCCATTGATGTTTAGGACTACAACTGGTCAGTCTCTAATTGGCATATATGCATACCGTGCGTATTGCCTCGATATAGCCTTAATTCACAAGCATGGTAAGCAGAGATGGATAGTGTCTAGAAGTGGAATCCAGGACACGCGTTTCGTTCTATTTGGGACTCGTCAACTGGATGTACCTGCATCTCAGGGAAGATTCAAACAGACAATACTATGTGAATTCAACTTTCACCCCATTGCACAAGCAAGTGGCTATCAGGACTCAGTAGCTGAGTTGATAACGTCATGGCGTTTGAAGCGAACGTTACTGGGTTCGAGTCCCAGAGTGAACATCAACCCTGAGATGCATGTACATCCAGCTAGAGAGTCCCAAATAGGACAAAACGCGCATCCTGGATTCCACTGCTAACCGCTATCCATCTTTGATTATAAACATGACTTTGGTTCATATCTAATGATTATTTAAAATGTAATTTTTATTTGAGACTTACTATTTATCAATGTCTCCTTAAATTTCCCCTCTTCAAAGATAAACAATAACATTATCAATTCAATTAATCCAATAATTTATTAAGTAATAGCGTGTAGATTAGGAACAGTAGGCAATTGAGTTTTGCTTTCTATGTTTTCATTAGATGAAAAACACCCATTGCATTTCCGATTTGTACATGGATGTATAACAATGATAGGTAAATGATGATTTATCTTGGTAATGAATTGTTCTTCACTTGATCGAAATATAAAATTAACTGAAGTGAGAAATAGTAGTTAACAGATACTGATTGAAAGTATTAGATTTGTTCCGAAGTCCGAATAACTTGAATTAAATATCTGGTTGAGTAATAAGTACATACTGTTCAAGAGTAACATACGAGAACAGTAAGACGGTGGTTGGAGGTAGCCAATAGGAAATCCTGGACCCGGGTTTTGTGCTACTTGGCACTCGTCAGCAAGGTGTACCTGTAATCTTGAGGGAACTGGTGCTCCCTGACGGATTCGATTCTGTGTCACTCAGCTTCACAGTCAAAGAAGTTACCACTGAGCTATTCGGGCCGGGACCGACCTCCTGTAGGACTGAGATGTTGAGCCACCTAGACTAGTGGCCACATTGCGACTTGATCGATAGCATTCGATCAGCACTAAGAAAGACTTGACACGCATGACATTCATACGAGAACAGTATAAGTGTTCTATATTGTGTGACTTTCAGAAAGTTTTTGGTTCGCTCATCCAAGCGACCTATAATTGTGAAATACGGCCACTGAAGACGATTAGGATTTATATAGAAGAATGTCATCTTATGATTACAAAAATTAAGAAGGCTATAATATGTATTATAGCAACCATCCTACAATCAATTTCGATTATAGCCAATTTTGGTTAAGCCCTTTTTTTATAACTTACTTAACAGACATCGTTATTTGGATAGTAACAATTTGCATATATCTTTACACTGTTATACCACAAGAGCACATGACACTATCCGAAATGTTGACTGCTTAAATATCATTCGATGACTCATACTCCTCCCCATATGTGTACGCACGCAAATACTATTATCAGCCTTTGTTTTGCTTTGTTGTGCCCTTATTAAATGTGACTATAAATTGCCTGTGTAATTGCTTGCTATTCGCTCGCTTGCTCCTCGTTCGTTTCCTTCGCTTATTCGCCTGTTCACTCGCTCTCTCGCTTGCCGCTCACTCGCTCGTTGATATTCGCTCAGGTGTTGTTAGCTTTCTGACCTGAGTTATTTGACAATAAACTGTAGTCGCTGCTATCCTTTGTCTTCTGATTTTACGCACCGTTAAGATTAGAATTATAACGGTTATCGAAGTAAACGATTAACGAATCGCGGCACTACAGTTTCTTCTAATTGATGTGGACCTTTATAATACTGTTCAGAGCTAACGTTTCTCAGTTAAATCACCGTACTCAATTAAAACTTGACACCACTGAAATGACTATTTATCCTCAAAACTATAAGTATTATATTGAAGATGGCTTTCTTCAAGAACTGAGATCCGGGAATGAAAACTTTCCACTATCCATTAGCGCCTAAAACTTTCTGCTTTATGGTAGTTTTATGCTTCACAGTAATACAAATCCAAGATTCAAAATGAGATCAAATCGATAATTCTCAAGTCTTTCAATCAACACTACACATTTCTAACAAATTTCAAATTTGAACGAAACAACCATCCAATTCTTTCTGATTATCATATGTTATCTAGTGGATAATAGATAATAATAAAAATGGTCATTTCTTAACTAGTTTTCATAACTGTAATTCGGTGTGCTTTGACAGTTGCTGCTGCTTTGAAAACCATATAACACGAAGGACGTTATTACAAAAATGTATTAATAAAAGTAGGGTACTAGGTGGTAACCACCACCGCATGGGCTAGACCATGACGTGCGATTAAATCAATGCGCGTTGATTGCCCTTTACCTTGAAGGGGATCGGTGAACAATTTGACATTCAGTGACCCAGCTGCCAAACGATTTGACTAGGGCTAAGTGACATTAGTTTACATAAGTTTACCCGATATAATGTATATTTTGATACGATCCATCTTAAATTATTATAAGTCCATTAACTCATTATTTCACTAAATCGTGGCTGTTAAATTAATCGCTAAGATCATTTACAGACTTGTTATTTAACTATTACTGTTTAAACAAACTCTTAAAATTAATTATCAGAAGGCGTTTTGTGGAGATTTAGTATTTTCATAGTTGAAAGCGTGAGTCAATTG
>NW_017386009.1:877464-967607 GCF_000237925.1 Schistosoma mansoni | reverse complement strand
GGTCTAGCTTCAATTGACTCACGCTTTCAACTATGAAAATCTTAAAATTAAGGTCAGTTTGTAATTTAAGCAGAGACAATTCTATAGTCTTCATAAATCCTCCCTATACTGATAATAATCATAAGCTCACTAATCAACAGCTTGAATATGCCATTCCTGGAGCTCTATTAAAAGTCAATGACCAGTAAAATTCAACTATGTGGAGTTTGAAACAGTTATCTACCACAGATAATGAGAAATGGTTGGGGAATATCATGGAATAATTGAAGTTAGATATTTACTTCATTGGATTTCGGATCACTGATCTGGATGATATATTTGAAAGCGAGGCTGACGATCCTAGGTTTGATCTGCTAAGGTACAGTCCTGAATGTACACTCCTGAGCTGTTGCATACTAGAACGAAACAACTATCCAGTAATTCCTGTTTTTCAATGGTTGCCTAGCGTAGATCAGTTTATCATTTAAACTATGAACATTTTATGTGTGTTTTTTTTGGCACACAGTGTTTATTAGGTAAAAGTATAAAAACTGATTTTAAAACAAATAAGTGTGAATGCATCAAGGCAAGTTTTAAAAGTAAGAAAGATTTAAATATTGAAATAATTCCAGGTATCACTATTCATCGTCTTTAAATACATAGTGCACCATACATTTTCTTTAGTTCAATGTTCAAATGGGTTGCTTTTGATCAAACTCCCTTAACGGAACTAAGTTCCAGGATATATTATAAACCTTGCGTGACATAATAATGATGGAAAATCTAATAAATCAGTTTTAAATCCCAGTAATATCTATATAAAACCGAAAGTGAACTCTTTTTAAGACAGCTACTTTTTTGAATTTGGTTTAAATGAACAGGAAGCATCTTGTATAGACGTGGGATAGATCTTAAAATTTGCAACCGTAAAAACTTATTTGAATAGTGTTGGCTAGTGGCTAGTAGTAGAGTCCAGGACTCGCCTTTCACCCTATTTATAACTAGTCAGCTGGATATCCTTTCATCTTCGTTTTGAAGTTTGAATGCAATACCCCTCATGTGTGGTATGGGTTCGACTGATAGCCATCACACTACTGCAATCAAATAATTTCGACTTAATAACAATAGATTTTAACAACATTCATCAGATTCATATTCTTATCAATAATATTGGTTAATTGCTCTGGCGCGAGACTGGTAGGTCCTGGGTTCGAATCTCGCGAGGCGAGGTAGTGGATGAGCACCACTGAGGAGTCCCACAATAGGACGAAACGGCCGTCCAATGCTTCTAGGTTTTCCTTGGTGTTCTAGCTTCAATTGATTCACGCTTTCAACTATGAAAATACTAAATCTTCACACAAAACCCCTTCTGAATAAGAAAATAAGTTTTGAAATCTTTCTAGTTTTATTTGTTGTGAAAAAATAAATGTATGAAGTTAAAATAAACGCGGATTTTTTCAGTCATTCTAGACATTTATATAAAGTACTGGACAACAGAAATGAACGATAAACGTTCCAGTCTATAATAAATTGAATAGGATTTCATGAATGTTTTGTATATGATAGTCATCGTAGATTGACTTCATGTCAGGCTTTCATGAAAACCATGAAGCAATGAATATCTGTTGGTTTCTTACGATGGAACTTCTCAATAAAATCTCACCAACAACTCAGTCAAAGATTGAATTCATGAAGTAAAGTTCCTCTTGGCAACTATTTTCTGCACAGGTTTTATGCTTCGTTGGGTATACTCACAGACTTGTTTTAAACTATCAGTTTTCTTCAACTTCTCTGTTCTTAATCGTCAATTAAAAGCTACTTCATTAAGAATCCTAAAATCTTGATAATCATTCAACATTTCCTTTGTCAGTGACATAGAAAAATTCCTGCATTTTGTATACATTTGGAAGATTAACAATTACATCATATACATCCAAGTTCTAAGTCCGAAAAGTTATATCATAAATGTTTTCACAAAAAATTTTAACCCTTTTTTCAGACCTATAAAACTAAGTCCCCACTTCCTCTTACTTACTTACTTACTTACGCCTGTTACTCCCAATGGAGTATAGGCCGCCGACCACCATTCTCAAACCCACTCTGTCCTCAGCCTTCCTTTCTAGTTCTAACCAACTTTTGTTCATTCTTCTCATGTCTGTCTCCATTTCTCGGCGTAATGTGTTCTTTGGTCTTCCTCTTCTCCTTGGCCTCCAGGATTCCACGTGGAGGCATGTCTTGTGAAACACTTGGGTGATTTCCTCAATGTGTGTCCTATCGACTTCCAACGTTTCTTCTTGATTTCTTCCTCCACTGGATGGAATCTGGTTTGTTGCCTCCCACAGTAACTTGTTGCTGATAGTGTATAGTCAACGGATCCGAAGTATTTGCGTAGACAACTGTTAATAAACACTTGTATCTTCTGGATGATGGCTTTCTTAGTTCTCCATGTTTCCTCCCCATAGAGTAGAACTGTCTTGACATTTGTATTGAAAATTCTGATCTTGGTGTTGATTGACAATTTTTCCAATTGCAGATGTTCTTCAGTTTTAAATATGCTGCTCCGCCTGTAGCTCCTCCGGGGTCTACTGCCGGTCACATGCCCGGGTAAAGGAGGAGGGTTGGGCATGGGGTTAGCGACCCCATCCCGTAGAAAACCAACTCGCTAAAAAGACGCTAACCAGAGAAAAAAAATTATTCAAACCCACTTACTTTGAAAACTTTAAGTGTTTTGGGAGTTACTCAAAGTTAAAGGTATAATGTTAGTTGCTTATTTAAAACTTTTGTCAAACCTAATTAATAATAATAATAAAATGTAGCGTAAGATAAAACTCAACTGCTATAGGAATTTTACATAATTGAATTCATGAGTCAATTGAAGCTAGACCACCATGGAAAACCTGGAAGCACTGGAAGGCTGTTTCGTCCTATTGTGTGACTCCTCAGCACTGCTAAAATTACTAAAATCTTCACAACATCACCCTTCTGATAATGCTATAGGAATTGATGATTATTATGGTTGTTCTCATCTTAAATGAAAGTTTTACTACCCATAAATCTAATCATTATGTTAACTCAATATTTGTTTGTTACAAATTCGGTCAGTCAGTCACAACGTAGAACTTCGTACGTACGTACATCAGTTCGAGTTGCCATACCACATTAGCACAGAGATCCAGTTGTCGATTCAAATCCCATAGTGGTAGAAGTAGTAAGAGTATAAGCAGTAATCCAAAAGATTATAGTTAGAAGATGTTATTGAAGTAGTATAATACAGTGAACTAAATTTGAAAAGAGAAAAAGAAAGAAAGGGACATGAAGAATTCAGAAGATTAGAATTTGACGGAACACAAAGAGTGGATGCACCTTCACCATTGCAAACGATTTTGAGCCATGTCATTCAAGGTCTCTAACCATCGATTGCTATCATCTCTCGGATCCTAACCAGGTAGTCTACACCTACCAGCATGGCTCAGTCCACTTGTCAATGACTTCATAGATTTGTGCCATGTTTTGGTCTGGCCGGCGCTAGCTTTCTTTCAACCTACTCTTACGTCATAAAACATTGCACGTCGGGGCAGTCGGTGGTTGTGCATACGTAACACGTATTTGTTACAAATAGGTAATTAGGTCTGACTCTGCATATTTCATACTTTGCAAAGTGTATTTATTAAGGAAAACCGAGAAATTCTTCCTCGACAAACTCATTACGATAATTAACAGTTTAACGTCATCGTAACGTGTTCAACATATATTACCTTACTTGCAAAGATTTGTTCTTCCTCACTGTTGACGTTCAGGAGTCCAAATAATATGATCTCATTTGACATATCTGCATATTGAGCAGATTGCTTAAATGTTGTCATTAAGTCACTAGTTTTAATAAATTGAACTTATAAAAGACATTGACACGTGTCAATCTTTAATATCAGCAATTGGAAAGCATTGACCTTAATAAATAAATTATCAAATTATATTGTCAATTGGATCTGACTGGTTGTTAAGTGAACTTCATGAAATGCAATTTTTTTGACAAACATTGACAGGAATCGATCAATGAAAGTAAATTAACTAACTGTTTACTACTCAAATAAACAAAAAGTATCAAAAATAACATTTCCAAACAAATGCATTTATGAAGCTACATGAGTCTCACCGCATCACAATGCACAGAACATAGTCAATCATATTTATATCACTTAAAAATCCAGAAGATCAATGAAAGACATAATGACCAGGAGAGCAGCTGATATAGCTTCAGATCACTATCTACCTGATGGTTGCCAAGATGAAATTAAAGCTGAAGAAACACTGGACAGCTGGGGATACAGCAGTACAAAGGTTCAGCATAGCCCTCCTAGGAGACGCTAACAAACCCATTGAATTCAAGATAACTCTCAACAACAAGTTCTAAGCCTTACAGGATCTACTGAAAGAAGAAGAAACTACGAGGGTAGACGACTAGAAAGGGATTAAAGAAGCACCAACTTCAATGTGTCTAGAGGTTCCGATTTGCATTAAGCATCATCGTAAGGAATGGATCTCTATCGAAACCCTAGACAATGTTTAAGAAAAGAAGACAGCAATTAACAACATATGAATGACAAAAGAGAAGGTTCGGGCACAAGCTAAATACACTAAACAAACAGATAAGTGACGAGAAGCATTAAAGCCGACAAACAGAAATACGTGAGAAACCTATCAATGACAGCGGAAAAAGTTGCAGCAGTAGGAAATATCAGGCAAATATATGACATAACGAAGAAACTAGTAGGGAGATATAGTAAACCGGAGAGACCCGTCAAGGACAAAGAAGGTAAGACAATCACTGAGATTCAAGAACAAAGGAAAAGATGGGCAAAATACTTAGAGGAACTGCTGACTAGACCAGCTCCACTGAATCCACCGGACATCGAAACAACACACGCAAATCTTCCCATAGATGTCACTCCACCAACGATCGAAGAAGTCAAGATGGCCATCAGACAAATCAAGAGTGGGGAAGTAGCAACAGGACCAAACAACATACCAGCCGAAGCACTGTAGTCAGACATTGAAGTAACTGCAAACATGCTCCATATCCTATTCATCAACATTTGGGAAGAGGAACAAATGACAGTAGATTAGATAGGAGAACAACTCGTCGAGATACCAAAGAAAGGAGATCTTAGCAAATGTGAGAACTACACAAGCATTACACTACTATCGGTACCGGCAAAAGTTTCATCAGTGTTGTCGAACCTGATGAAAGATTTAGTGGACTCCCGACATCGAGATCAACAAGCTGGATTCCATAAGGATCGGTCGTACACAGACCAAGACGTGAAAATATGGACCATTGTTGAGCAATGAATTGAATGAAACTCGTCACTATACATCAACTTCCTTGATTATGAGAAAGCATTTGACAGTATGGATAGGTGGAGTTTATGGAAACCTTCTTCGATACTATGGAGTAAGTAGCTGAGAAGATAGTCAATTTCATCTGGAATTCATACAGCGGACTATATTGCAAAAGAGGTGCATGGAGGACAGCTGATAGATCCACTCCATGTAAGAACCAAAGTCAGACAAGGCTGTTTATTCTTTTTCTTCCAGCGGTTGACTGAATTATGACGACATCCACGTGTCAGGGGAAGCATGGAATTCAATATACTGCTCGGAATCAACTAGACGGCTTATACTCCACAGATGACCTAGCTCTTCCATCCCATACACACCAAATGTAGGTGAAGACAACTAGAGTAGCAACAGCCTCTGCAGCATTAGGTTTCACTATACGCAAGCAAAAAACCAAGACCCTCAAATACAACACAGAGAACACCAACATAATTACAATTGACGGAGAAGCTCTGAAACATAATCAAAGCTTGACGTACCTGGGTAGCATCATCGATCAACAGAGATGATCTTATGAAGATGTGGATGAAAGGATTTGTGAAACAAGGACAGCATCTTTATTGCTGAAGAACATTCTGAACTTCAAATAATTGTCAACCAATATCAAAGTCGGAATCTTCAATTCTATTGTAAGGAACTGAAACGTGGAGAACTAGTACAACCATCAACGAACTAGTACAAGTATTTCTAAACAATTTTCTACGTAAGATACTGAATATCCGTTGACCAGATACCAATGGCAACAACCTACTGTGCAAGAGAACTAACGAACTTTCAGCTCAGGAGGAAACTGTGAAAAGATGCGGGAGGTGGTTATGATATATACTGTGAAAATCATCAAACAGCATGACGAGGTAATTCCTAACTTGGAATCAGCAAGGCAAAATTAAAAAAGGCATACCAAAGAACATCTTGGGCCACTGATTGAAGGCAGACATCGAAGTACTGAATAACAACTAGAAACAACTGGAAAGGATTGTCTAGGACAGAGTTCGGTAGAGAATGCTGGTGGGTGACCTATGCTCGTCAACGAGGGATAACAGGCGTAACTAAATATGTAATGAAAATAACATATACAATAGTCCAGTATCGTGAATCGACTAGACTTAAATACCTCAGCCTCTGAACATATATATAATAAGACGGAAACTTATGATAATTTTTTTAGATTTTGACTAGTATCAAAATCTAGTAGATATGTTTCGTTCTATTTGGAATCAATTACCTACTTCAATAATCGCTAACAATGTTTTTATTCATTACGATAAATATTTTTACAGTTAGGAATTCTCAGAATCAGTTGTACATTATAGTAAGAAATGCTTCTTTAATATACATCCAAATTGTAATTATTCAGAATGAATTTCAACATATTCGTCACTTGTTATTTTTAAAGAGTAGAGGAGAAGGAGAATATTCTAACGAACGACATACTGTATTCATATAATAGCTAGGATTCGTAATTATTCAGTTCAAACAAATCTAACTCAAGAAAGTTTGTTATAATATTTACATAATTGGAGAACAGGTGGTCAAGATATTCAAATCCACAACTCCATTGGGGGGATTGAACTCATTGCTTTTAGGTCTTGCTAGAAGCTTCAGTAGGTCTCAATATAAACAAAGGGAAAATAAAGACTCTCCGATACATTACAACATGCACCAATCAAATCACACTTGATGGAGAAGCTTTGGAGGATGTGGAAACCTTTACATATCAAGGCAGCATCATTGATGAACACGGTGGATCCGATGCAGATGTGAAGGTGCGGATCAGCAAAGCAAGAGAAACATATTTACAACTGAAGAACATGTGGAACTGAAAACAATTATCAACCAGATCAGGATTTTCAATACAAATGTTAAGACAGTTCTACTCTATGGGGCGAAAACATGGAGAACTAAGAAAGCCATCATCCAGAAGATACAAGTGTTTATTAACAGTTGTCTACGCAAAATACTTCGGATCCGTTGACTAGACACTATCAGCAACAAGTTACTGTGGGAGGCAACAAACCAGATTCCATCCAGTGGAGGAAGAAATCAGGAAGAAACGTTGGAAGTCGATAGGACACACATTGAGGAAATCACCCAAGTGTTTCACAAGACAAGCCTCCACGTGGAATCCTGAAGACCAAAGAACACATTACACCGAGGAATGGAGACAGACATGAGAAGAATGAACAAAAGTTGGTTAGAACTAGAAAGGAAGGCTGAGGACAGAGTGGGTTTGAGAATGGTGGTCGGCGGCCTATACTCCATTAGGAGTAACAGGCGTAAATAAGTAAGAAGCTTCAAATTTTTAAACCACTTAGTTCCAAATTCAATGACTTTTATTGTTTAACTTTTTATTGATTCCTAATACTATGCATCAGTTTTTATTTGTATGAATATGTACGTGTATATAATATATTTCCATTATTGTTTATTTTTAGCACTTAAAATGTACTTTTCATTTACAAAGTATATTCTGTCTGCATTCCTTTTATGATTATGATTATTTATAATAATCATTTATAATAATAATGATTATTATAAATAATCATAAGAAACTGATGAAAGGAATAAATCGTTTCTCGTTTTTCCCTTATTTCTTTCTCTCTTTCTTTCTTTCTTTCATCTAAGGTGAAATGTAATAACAATAATTCTTTATTTAAACGTTTACAATATTATTTATCTAATTCGGTTGAATAAAAGTGCCTATTTAATGTGCCTATTTGATATTTCTTTAATCATAAATATAGATGAGTGTATCCACATAGTTTTTATAATACTCCTCCTGTGTTACTATGTTATCTGTATTAAAAAAACAAAACAAAAAGTGTTATCTCCTATGCGTAGGTGTATATTATTGCCAAAAATAATAATAATCAAGCTTTAATTTGATTGGCTGAAAATGTTGAAGGTCATGGAAATGACTTTCACAATATCTATATATATAAACGTATGTATATATACATATAGTATTATCCTAGATAAATTAAAAATTGGTTGACCCCGGGGTGTAATAATAGATCATAAATTATATAATACTGAAGTCATTCACAAAAGTGAAAACAGAAAAAAAATAGAAAAAAAAAATAGAAAGAAAAGAAAAAGAAAAATACCCTACAGTATAATAAATTTGTTTGGACAAAACGATTTCATACAAACAAAATTTCCACATTATTCATTAATAAAACTATACCAACTACTTTTAATTTCTATAATCATTATGTAAGTAATCGTTTTTTTTAATTTTGTTTTAATAAATAAATATATTATCAGAAGGGGGTGTAGTGGAGATTTTAATAATTTTATATAGTTGAGATCATGATTCAATTGAAGGTAGGTCACTATGGAAAACCTGGAAACACTGGACGGTTCTTAGTTCGAATCTCGTGAATCGGGATCGTGGATGCGTACTGCTGAGAGGTGAGTCCCATAATAGGATGAAATGACCATTCAGTCCTTTCATAGTGGTCTAGCTTCAATTGACTCATGATCTCAACTATATAAAATATATATATATATTACTTTAAATTGATATTTCATTTATTCTGTAATGTATCACTTATGTGTTTGAGGTTTTTCGTGGGTGTATACCATGTACGTTGAAAGTTCTGAAAGGATGGATTTACTGGCTTCAGATTTGTTTTATGTTGCCTCTAATATATTAATGTAATGTATTTATTAGCCAAATGTTCATAATTATTTTATTCGTAAGAGCACTTATTCATTGAAACATTGAGTGCATTCTAATGTTTCAATATTAATTATATCCATTTAAATATATTAAATGAATTATTAACTTACTTACGTCTGTTACCCCTCGTGGAGGAGCATAGGCCACTCACTAGTATTCTTCTGGGCAATCCTTTCCAATTGTTATTCATCCTTTTCATATCTGCTCCTATTTCCCAGGGTAATGTGTTCTTTGAACTTCTTCTTTTCCTATTCCCTTCACCATTCCAAGTTAGGGATTGCCTAGTGATGCAGTTTGATGATTCCTGAATAGTGTATCCGATCCACTTCCAAAGTCTTTTCCTAATTTCCTCTTCAACTGGAAGCTGGTTTGCCCTCTCCCACAGAAAGGTGTTGCTGATAGTATCCGGCCAGTGATAAAATGAATAATACATTTTAAAAATATTTGAAATTCTATTTACTTATGTAATACATTAATAATTATAAATTCATTCAGTATTGTTTGTTTGAATCTTCCCATTGTTACTTTTAGGACTGCAACTGGTCAGTCTCTAATTGGCATATGTGCATACTGTGCGTATTGCCTCGATATAGCCTTAATTCACAAGCATGGTAAGCAGAGATGGATAGTAGCTAGCAGTGGAATCCACTGCTAGCTACTATCCATCTCTTATTAATAATTATAGTTTATTGGCATTAAAATACATCTGTACTTGTTTAAATTATCAAATAACTAGAAACTAAAAGAAATTCGGAGTTGTAAAAGTATAAAACTTGGGAAACGTCTTTTTTGTTTATAAATAGAACGTTATCATTTCTTTAAATCATTGATTGATCGATTATATATGTTATGATCAAAGAATAAGTCATAATTAATTGATAGTTAATAAGGAAATAATCAAAGTTGATCAACATTAGATTGACAATAGATAGTAAGTTACCACGAATGATAGATTCGTACAGTTATGGTTAGTTACAATATTATTAACACAGATATGAGAAGAATGAACAAAAATTGGGTAGAACTAGAAAGAAAAACCCAGGACAGAGTGAGTTGGAGAATGTTGGTCGGCGGCCTATGCTCCATTGGGGGTAATGGGCGTAAGAAACTAGGTAAGTAACTAAGTAAGAAGTCTACTGTGCTGGTTGGTTAGATCTTGAAGCTTCCAATTTCTCTTCAAAGAACATCACCAGTGCAAGCATCAGATAGATATTACCTCGTCAGAATACCTTATCAACCTTTAGTCTTAGTAGTCACTGTTGACACTCGCCTTGACGTTGTTTCCAAATTTATTTTTATTATTCACTACTTGAATTGAAGCTTGTCTTTATAGAATGCTTTGATTATGATTTTCTCAATGACTGATGGCTGATGTGAGTGCTCATATTTTAAAGATTTCCTAACCTTCTTTGTACTCTCAATGTCCACGATTTCAACATTTTTCTAGTCAAGTGTTTATCTACAGTTATTTATGTGTGTGATATTAATGAAGATACTTCAGCGTTTTTGACAGACAATTAGTGTTCTGTATATTAGTTACTCAGATATGATGAAATGCGAAAAGTTCACATCTATCTGACTTTTGAGCTTCTGAAGTCATCTTGATAGGCAACAAAAGTCTCAAGATTAAACTGTTCAGTTTATAGAATTCAATTCTAAAGATACTTCTATGAAAACCTATGTTCCATACAATGAACAATAATTAGAATTCATTTAGTTATCTATCAAAGACATTGGATTGAGGGTGGTATCATGTCATGTAGTACCGAACTCTGAGTGAGTGACCCCATAAAGTAAGAATATTATTAAAAATATATGAAACTATTCTTTACAATCATTATAGTTATTATCTTAAATCATATGAATAAATTAAATGTTTGCATACTCAGGTTTAAACCACAATGAATGAATGTATGAAAGAGTTGAAGATATTATCTAAGGTTGATAGAATAGGCTACAAACTTACAGCCTACTAAATGATTGAAAATTAATCCTTCTTTTTTTATAAGATAGATATTACTTTACTTACTTACTTACACCTGTTACTCCCAATGGAGCATAGGCCACCGACCAACATTCTCCAACCCACTCTGTCCTGGGCCTTCCTTTCTACTTCTACCCAATTTTTGTTCCTTCTTCTCATATCTGTCTCTATTTCTCGGCGTAATGTGTTCTTTGGTCTTCCTCTTCTCCTTTGGCCTTCAGGATTCCATGTGAGAGCTTGTCTTGTGACGCAGTTGGGTGATTTCCTCAAAATGTGCCCAATCCACTTCCAGCGCTTCTTCCTGATTTCTTCCTTTGCTGGAAAGATAGATATCGAAGTTTAGTTATAAATTAGTCTGATTACCAAACAAAGTATCTTGTTTATTTAAACACTTTCAAATATGACAGAAATCAAAAAAACTCTAATTTTGTTTTATCAACTTGATAACATTTTTTTATTGTGATTGTATCAACTTTTCAAACTGATATACTGTTACCCTTAGTTGCTAGGATAAATTTTCAAATTTTTCTCAAGTTAAGCTGATTGAAGCTTTTAGTTATACACTTCTCAATGTTGTTATACAACGTTTGGTCATTTACTCGGTTTTGAAATCTGTTGTTTTTGTAGGTTTAATAAACCAATGTATAATCTAGATATAAGTCTGTTTACTTAACAATATGTTTATCTTTGTTCCTGTCCTACTATTTAATCAGTTGATGTAAAAAAAACATATATAGAGAGAGATTAGATAAAGTAATGAGTTAGAATGAATAGCAGATAATCAGTTGTTTACTTATGTGTTGAATATGATAACTAAGTGTACATATTCAATCAATGGAAAGATAGATCAGCTGTACATCAGTTTAGAATCAATGGCCTATACATCAGTAAATCTTCATTTATAGTTTTGTTATGTTCTTTGCCTCTAGCCATATTCATTCTTCTTATAGAACAAGTAATATATATTGCATTTGATTTGGCAGTTTTAACAAACAGCTATACTATTATTGTATCAATTAATCTTTTCATTCCTATTCTTTACAATAAATATGTAGAAATCAGTCCTTTTAAAAAACAATATAGTGACAATATAAAGTTATCTTTATCAGAAGAGGTTTTGTGGTGATTTCAGTATTTTCATAGTTGAAAACATGAATCAATTAAAGCTAGACTGACTGACTTCAAGAGATACTTCCTGAAGTTCTAATAAGAAGCAGTGACCAGTGGAGTTCAAACCACGTCTGTTGTAAGATAGGAACTCACTGAAGACAATTGGTGAGCGGTTGCTCAACTTCGTGGATTGGTTGAAGTTAGACATTAACACCATCGGATGCCGGCCGGCTCAGTGGTCAATCGGTTAAGTGTTCTGGCGTGAGACTGACAGGTTCTGGGTTCGAATCTAGCGAGGCGAGGTCGTGAATACGCACTGCTGAGGAGTCCCACAATAGGACAAAACGGCCGTCCAGTGGTTCCAGGTTTTCCTTCGTGGTCTGGCATCAATTGACTCATGCTTTCAACAAAGTTATCTCACAATTTGCGGTTAATTATTAATTTGGAACAATTATATTTTAATATCTCATATACACTTTCATTGACGACGTGACAAACCTATAAAGTACACTTTAGTGATTAAATATTGCGATATTTTAATTAAAAACATTATTAGGATTTTGAATGATTAATGCAAACACATGATTGTAATAAGTCAATGATAATAAGCACTTACATTGTGTCAAACTACCTCAGTGGATTCGACTACTTATACAACAATAAAACCATAGATAAATAGATTGGTACGTTGAAATTCTATTTTCTAACAGAGTATGATTGGGTTTGATTCATTAACCAACTAATTTTTAAATTACCTCTGCATTAAATAAAAGTCGACTGAAAGTAACTATTCTTTTTATGAGTAAGAATGTTCTGAGAATATGGCATTTTGGTGAAGTTTCACTTTTTAAGCTGTGGGATTTTCTCAGGAAGCTTTTAAAATCTTTCTGGACACGATCATCAGCACAAAACTTCAAACCAAAGTAAGCTATCTGGATATCTTCACCTTTGAATGACAATCTCTTCTATCGACCTTGATCTTGATTCCATGTTTTTTTAATTATCACCGTCTTTGACCACATTTTGGACCTGATAGTTGTCCATAGTTTATCAAATTGGTTGACTGGTTGACTCAGAGAACAGAAAACACCAACATCTTTCACCTGTGTCATAATTCTTCTCCACCATAATAATTTAATAAACTCCGACTGAGTAGATCCTTTTTTCAAATAACACAGTTACTGTCACTGCAGCAATTGACTCAATGATTTGTACATCATATTTGATTTGGGGAAATATGTAGCGTTAATATAGATCTTGTTCTTCCACATGAATGAATGTATCTTAACCACTAAAAAGCTATAACTAACGGTGGACATGGAGTCTGTGCGAACGGATAAGGCCGAAACCATGTCAACTTCAGCAACCCAGAACAATATCAATTTAAGACAGTGGGTTGGTAGAAAAATCAATAACATCCTCTGAATTCCTAATACCCTGTCACAATTACACAACACTTCCAGGATGTTTGGAATGCGTTTCTTCCTCTCTAAATGTAAATTGTTGCTTCAGGACTTGGCTGGATCAGCACCTTAGCTAAGGATAAGAAGTGAAGTAGCCGAACGCGTCGAGAACTTCACTTATCTTGGAAGTTTGATCACCTCTAATGGGTTGGTGTTTGACGAAATTTCTACACGGATTCAAAAAGCTCGTTCGGCTTTTGACAACTTACGTCACCAACCATGGAGAAGGCGAGATATCCGTCTATCAATTAGGAGGCGGGTATACTGAGCAGCATTTCGTTCTGTTTTACTCTGCGGATGCGGAACGTGGCCATTAAGAGTAGAAGGTTCTCGTAAGTTACTAGTATTTGATCACAGATGTCTTAGAAATATTGCTCGCATCTGCTGGGATCACTAGGTAAGTAATAGTGAGGTTAGACGCAGGGTATTAGGGAATGATGGTAAATCAGTTGATGAGGTTGTGAATCTTCATCGGCTGAGATGGTTGGGCCACGTGTTGTTACGTATTCCTGAACACCGACTACCACGACGTGCAATGCTGACTAGTGTTAGAGAAGAATGGAAGAGAGTTACGTGCGGTCAAACCAAAACGTGATATCAGTCCTCGAAGTCACTAACTTGTGGTCTAAGCCATATTGGTAGATCTAGACTACTTGGTTGGGGTCCGCTTGACTATCGTAACCAGTGGTTGGAGACTCTATGTGACATGGCTGAGAATCGATCACAGTCGCTTAGGTGTATACACTCTCTGTCTTCTCTTAAACCATGAGATTAAAATTACTTGATGCCTTTCTTTCTACTAACTAATTCTTTCTCCCTATGTTATACTGTTATATTCAGTCTTTATTTTATGTATTACTACCAATGAAGTAACTGCTTCTATGAATCTAGTGTTTATGTTGTTGTGAAAATGAGGTGTTGTAACGTAGACTTATTCATATATGTGCCTGTTCCTACCTTGTAACCGACTGACTAAGAAGCTATAGTTGAATTGCTAACCAAAATAACCATTTAAAGATATTCTCTGCACAACTTCAATCACTATAATTATGATAATCAGATAATGAATAAGTTCCAAACATTCATGAATGGAAAATCAATTTCGTTATTCCAATGGAATACATAAAGAGGTTACATCTGTACATAGTAGATAGTTTGTTGCTTCCCTTCATGACTATGTCTTTTTGTCCACAGAAAATCTCTATTTTGTTGTTGTTTTTTTTGAAATCTATAACAGCTGATATTATCTTTATAAATGCCCAGAAATACATAAGACGGATACAGTAACATTCCAACAAGTATTTACATTTGTAGATAAGCCTTTAATGTTATTTGGATTCACTAATAAGTAAACATATGATTGATCACCCACCTGTTTCAATCCATATTTATTGGGACATACAAATGAAAGTGATCTACACCGACAAACACTTTTGAAACATGGTATTTATTAAGTACTTGTTTATATGCGAATACATATATTCTTAGAAAACGTGTGTACTATCATATGAGGTAATAGCTTCATATTACTAATGTCCTTTCTAATTACCTCTCGGTTAGGCTTATCATCAGTGTTTTAAGATATACTCCTGATTAGTGTTATGTACTACTACTGACTGACTACTTATGTCGATATAAGTAGCATACATCACACAGTTACAAATGTCTTCCCGAGTTTGTTAACCATCATGATGTTTGTCAGTGATTCATTACTTGGTATTTATTATTATTAAGAATTCACTAATCTATAGATCAAAAACGATGGTAAAAGTTTTTCAGTATTCTGTTTTTGAGAGAGTTTTCAAAGATTTTCCAGCTAACAAATATTCGTGAGCAGGATCACCCTGTTGAATATAACATTAGTGGGAACATCAGATGTTATCTGAAACTGTTAAGAACAATCGGGAATTCTTTAGTATCTGAGAAAGGGCTGAAAATATATATGTTAATCAGGGTTTCTAGAAGAACAATGAATTACGTCCTATATCCTAATTGAGTAACCGATGATTTTTTTTTACTAGCGGCAGCATATTTCCAGAAGCTTCCAAAAAGCCAAGGTTACATATATATCCTAGTTCTCTGAGCTTAAACTATTCTTAGAATTTTTCATAGTTGAAAGCGTGAGTCAATTGAAGCTAGACCACCATGGAAAACCTGGAAACACTGGACGGCCGTTTCGTCCTATTATGGGACTCCTCAGCAGTGCGCATCCACGAACCCGCACTCGCGAGATTCGAACCCAGGACCTACCGATCTCGCACCAGAGCCCTTAACCGATAGACTCTTCAGTGGTGCGCATCCGCAATCTGTTGTGAGACAGTAACTCACTGAAGACAATGGTGGATGCGTCGCTCAGTTTCGTGGGTTAGTTGAGGCTCGATATTAACACCATTGGATGCCGGCTCAATGGTCTATCGGTTAAATGCTCTGGCGCGAGATTGTTAGATCCTGGGTTCGAATCTCGCGAGCGCGGGTTCGTGGATCCACACTGCTGAGTATTCCCATAATAGGACGAAACGGCCGTCCAGTGGTCCCAGGTTTTCCATGGTGATCTAGCTTCAATTGACTCAAGCTTTCAACTATGAAAACTACTAATTCTCCACAAAACCCCTTCTAATATATAATTTTTCTTTGAATATTAGCTTTATTTAGATTAAGATTATTATCATAGTGATTAGTAAAAGAATGAATGAATCTTTCTATTAAGACTCTATTTACTACTTATAAACAAACAAACAAATTAGTAGTATATTTATTTAAAAATTAAAAAAATAATAAATTAATCCATTTCATTACATTAGGACTTTGTTTTAATTCCATAATTCCGTCTTTCTCGCTCTCTCACTCTCTGTCGTTGATCCTTTGAATAAATTTTTTTTCTTTTTTCACCAGAATCATTCATCTTATGGACTGATCCATTTTCTTTAATACTCTCAATTTATGTTTATATTATGTTAAGAGAGAGAGATGTATAAAATGATTTGATCATTAGTTTATCTGGGTTCTTTTTTGGTATATTATAGATAGATAAGCAATTACACATAGTAATAAGCATCTTGTATGTGTGTCTATGTTAATGTTTATATATATAAATATATACTACTTAAATATAACTATTTAGTAGATAAGTAAAGATGGATAGTGGCTAGCAGTGGAATCTAGTTTGACGCGCGTTTCATCCTATTTGAGACTCGTCAGCTGGATGTACCCGCACCTCAGTAAATAATTTACTTTATTCTGTTTATATCTAATTTTAAATCCATCATCATGATTATGAAAATATCTTTGAATTATTATCATAAGAAGATGACAGGGAAAAAACAAAGGAGACAATTTAATGGTATTCACTAATACCATTTGTTTATATTACATAGTGATAAGAAAAACTCCATATAAACTAAGAAAACTTTATTGATTATTCGATTTATTGATTGATTGATTTTTTTTCTAAATTTTCAGAATAAAATATGTAACCTAGACATAATTGTTATGATTATGTTGTTATGATTGATTAGAAATATGATTTAAGATTTTCTTTTGATTGTTTAGTTTATAAAATAAAGTTAAGGAATAAGGTGGGGGAAGATTTGTAGCTATGGTGAATGATTTTGATGAAGTTTTATTCTGTGAATTGGATGATTTAGTCGACTAAACCATCCAACTCAGAGAACGAAATTCCATCAGAAAAAACAGTTATGGATACTTCTTAATTGTCGAACGTTATTTTCGAAATGACTTAAAGGTTATTTCATACCTGTTTTATTTATTTTTATTTATTTAAACACATAAATATTGGTACAAGGAAGCACCAGATAAATATGCGCCTCACAAATCTCATTTGATTCGTGTGAGGGCTGTGATACTGCCCAGGTACCCAAACTGAAGCAGGTGGTTTTCTTAGAGGGCTATACCCGGAGCCTTTGACCTAAAGGTCTAGTCCACAAGGCAGTGGAGCATCGTAAGGAGATGCAGTCTCATGGTAGCCGGTGACCAACGATTGGTTCATACGCCATTTGTTCTCTCAGGATACTGGAGCTCATGTGGACCATTGGTTTGGAATGAGGGTTTTTCAATTCCCCTAGATGGACACTCCACATCCACCAACCCGGTTAAAGCACCGGACATTTGCTTTTCATCCTCTCAATTTCGTAAACAACAATAATGCCACGAGAGTGCAGTGAGTAGGACTTTCCTGTCAGAGGCTATATATTCGAGTGGCCATATGAGAGCATTTTGAGAGGGAGAGCTGACTCTCCTCACCCTCGGCCGTACCAGGGCATTTGGAGGCCTAACAAAGAGGGATTCAAAACAAGACCTAGGATATCTCAATTCAAAAGAAATGAAACCAATAAGAGTATAGTGGGTTATTTTTTCGTTTTCTTTTTTAGAAAACTTATTCATTTCTCAACGTTTATTATCAATTTTCCCATTTCTGATAATGAAGAATAGTCACTACATAATCTTATTTATTTGAATGAGATCATATTTATATTAAACTTCACCTTCTTGATCTTTCTCATATTCATAAGTAGTTTTATTCAAACAAAAACTCAGATAGATTCACCTATCATATGAATTCACTTAGTATCGTTTGTTTGAATCTTCCCGACTGTGTATTTGGAACTGCAAATGATCAGTCTCTTATGGACCATATGTGCATTCTGTGCGTATTCTCTCGATATATCCTTAATTCACAAGTATTATAAGTAAAGATAGACAGTAGGTAGTAGTGGAATCCAAGATGCGCGTTTCGTCCTATTTGGGACTCGTCAACTGGATGTACCTACATCACAGAGTTGATGTTCACTTTGGAACTCGAACCCAGTACCGTCCGCTTCAAATGCCATCGCGTTATCCACTCAGGAAACAATTATTACCAAGTGAATTTAGACTTCACCCCATTGTACAAGCAAGTGGCTATTAGGACTCAGTAGCTGAGTGGATAAAGCGATAGTGTTGAAGCGAACGGTACTGGTTTCGAGTCTCAAAGTGACCATCAACTCTAGGATATAGGTACACCCAGCTGACGATTCCCAACTAGGACGAAACGCGTGTCGCCGATTTCACTTCTAGCCACTATCCATCTTTGTTTATAATACTTTCTATTTTTAGTTCCTTTTTTTTCTATGTAATGACATCAATATTATTTATATCATTCTATTTGTTATTGTTGTTGTTATGATTGTTAAGTGATTACTAAATTAGTTGAACTTTAAAGAAAGGAAATAGAAATAGAAATTAGATTTAAAAGAAAAAATACAAGTTATCAAGGAATTATCATAAATTTGTTGATTGATTGATTCCCCTTTAGTATTTAACTTATTCTTATAGATTAAGTTTTTATTTCTATTCATATGGATATCATAACATATTCCCTTAAATAAGATATTTTAGGTTTGTTTTGTTTTCAATCAACTTTGTTGTTATTGTTGTCTAAGATGATGATGATGATGAGGATGACGATGATGTTGATGATGATGATGATCGGGATGATGATCATGATGTTTATATGAAGATTGATATTCAATTAGAATATTGTTTTATATGTTTACTTTTTATAAACCTATAAAATATTTTGATAAGTAATATGATATTGATAATTAGATTTTCTTTATTCGATCATTGAAGTAAAAGTTTTGAAGAAAAAGAAGAAAAAAAAGAATGAAAGCTGATAAATTTTTTTCTCTTTAGTTGCCAAGTTCACTTCTCTAGTATGATTTGCCCGAAAACTGATTCGTCCGTAAGAATACTGTTGTGATTAATAAGCAAAGATGGATAGTGACTAGTAGTGGAATCCAGTTTGACGCACTTTTCGTCCTATTTGGGACTTGTCAGATGGATGTACCTGCATCTTAGAGTTAATGTTCACTCTGGGATTCCACTGGTAACCACTATCCATCTTTGCTTATAATTCTTGTGAATTAAGGCTATATCGAGGCAGTCCGCATAGGATGTACATATGCCAACAAGAGACTGATTAATTGAAGTTCTAAACATCAATGAGAAGATTCAAACAAACAATATTAAGTGAGCTGTTTTGATTATTTTAAACCTTTGAATCTTTACAAGATTTAGACTTAAATCGGTATAGTCTAATGATAATATTTCCAACTAGAAAAGCTAAAATAAAGTTGTTTAGAACTTATAAAGAGTATTATATAAGAACTTTCGTTTAAATTAGAGCGAATAGTTTCACAGTATTTGGGCGCCAAGTTGATGTAAGACATTAAATAGGAAGAAGAATATATTTGTAAAATCTCAGCGAATGAATTTGAAGTAAATCAAACATTACGTCTGGCAATCTGGTCCAAGCTTTTTCAAGGAAATATTTGCTGGCATTTTACAAGTATATTATTCCTATTTAATATCTAAAGACTATCAGTTGGGTTTTCTTACATAGATCAGAGGGGGTTTTGTGGAGAATTTAGTATTTTCATAGTTTAAATCATGAGTCAATTGAAGCTAGATCACCAAGGAAAACCTGGAAGCACTGGACGGCCGTTTCGTCCTATTGTGGGACTCCTCAGCAGTGCGCATCAACGATCCCGCCTCGCGAGCGAGATTCGAACTTAGGACCTACCAGTCTCGAGCCAGAGCCCTTAACCGATAGACCACTGAGCCGGTATCCAACGGTGTTAATGTCTAACTTCAACCAATCCACGATTTTGAGCGACCGTTCATCAATTGTCTTCAGTGAGTTGATATCTCTACAACAGACTTGGTAGAACTCCACTGGCCACTGCTTCCCACTAGAACTCAAGGAAATATCTCTTGAAGTCAGTCACTAGTGAGCATATGATCTCGCGAGTGCGGGATCGTGGATGCGCACTGCTCTGGAGTCCTATAATAGAACGAAACGGCTGTCTAGTGCTTCCAGGTTTTCTTACATAATCATTAACCTTGATAACTTTAGACTGTTTCTAGACAATAAAATGTTTTGAAATGAAATAAATTCATTTTATCCCCTTGATATTGTTGTGTTGTAATGACCGGGAACATAGAATCCCTTGATAAAGTATGAGAATCGTATATTGAATAGTTCATTTGCAAATTTACATTATTTATCCTTCACATTCGTATCATTCTTTCTATTCGCGATTGCGTTCTATTTCCATTTTTGTTTTCTTCAAGTTGACGCTTCTAGCTTGCTGTTTTCATGCATTCCTCTTCTGATTGATGTTACATAGTACTTGTGTCTGTTGACATAATTAGGATACACCACAAGTGTTCTAAGGAATAATCATATATAATCATTCAAAAGACTGCCATGAAATGACTCAAATCAGTTAAGTGACTAATCGAAAATAGTGATTTGTTGGCGTAGTAGATTTCAGGTTACAGGTTAAATATACTGAAAAATTAAGAGTATATACAATGTTGAAGTTTAAAACTGAACACAAAAGTCTTTTTATACCACTAGTTGATAGCCAACTAATTCAATTTGATTGGATAAACAAGTTTAGTTGGATGCTAGTAAGATTTTCTGGATAATCATTCTTAGTATCTTTTATTGGTATATCTTTTTGTTGGAAATGTGAACGACTGAATTCCGACTATTTAGTTTCAAGTTAACCAAATTCTTAAGTGATTCAAAAGTCCATGACTGATTCATGAATAGCCACTATCAAGAGATTTCTTACTAGGCCAAAACAATTAGCTGTCATGATTTCCCCAGTAAACATAGTTACCCAGTTCTAACTATTCCTTAGCAAAAAAGATCCAGAATATTCCTTTCATTGGTAATGAAACTATTGTTACCAGGGTATTAGGGAGTGATGGTAAATCACTTGATGAGGTTGTGAATCTTCATCAACTAAGATATTCGGACTACGTGTTACGTATTCCTGAACACCGATTACCACAACGTTTAAATGCTGACTAGTGTTGGAGAGGAATGGAAGAGAGTTAGGTACAGTCAAACCAAAACCTGACATCAGTCCTTGAAGTCACTGACTTCTAGTCTTAGCCATGTTGATAGATGCACACTACTCGGTTGGGGTCCGCGTGACTATCGTAACCAATAGTTTGAGACTCTGAATGACATGACTCAGAATCGATCACAATGGCGTAGATGTATACACTCTTTATCTTCCCTTAAACTATGAGATTAAAATTGCTTCATATCTATCTTTCTTCCTGTACTATATCCTTATATACAATCTTCCTCTTATACATTACTACCGTTGAAGTGACTGTTTCGATGAATTTAATGTTTATGTTGTTGTGGAAATGAGGTATTGTCACGTGAACTGATGTACATATGTGCCTAGTCCTACATTATAGCTGAGGTGTTGTGACGTGAACTGATACATATATGTACCTGATCCTACGTTGTGACTTACTGACCGACTGATAACCTAACGAAAGTAATCATATTCCGTAAAGCATGTTATATACAATTACTACTTATCTATTTTTCCCTTACATTGACCCATTATTTACTTTTTTTTAAAAATTCCTCATCTTATTTATTCTTCTTCATCAATTACTTTTTCTTCTTCTCATTTATTTTTCTTTTTTATGATTGTTCTCTATTCTCTTCTCATTGTTTCTATTCTCTTTTCCTTTTGTTCTATTAGAATTAATGAAAATTTACTATTTAGGTCAAATTTTTGTATTTTTTGTTTGTTTGTTTGTTTATTTTTGTTTTTCTATTTTCTTTCGAAATTAATAATTTTAATTAAAAAACAAACTCTAAATTACTATTCATGTTATGATTAGAATTATCAGTAGTATATATATATATATATATATACAGAACTCATCTATTTTCTTATTAAAAAAGGAAGTAATCTCTATATATACTACTCATAATCATTATCATCAATTTAGTACTTACTTACTTAGTTACTTACGCCTATTACTTCCAATGGAGCATAGGCCACCGACCAGCATTCTCCAACCCACTCTGTCCTGGGCCTTCCTTTCTACTTCTATCCAGTTATTCTTTATTCTTCTTATATCTGTCTTCATTTCTCGGCGTAATGTGTTCTTTGGTCTTCCTCTTCTCCTTTGACCTTCAGGATTCCATGTGAGGGTTTGTCTTGTGAAACACTTGGGTGATTTCCTCAATGCATGTCCTATCCACTTTCAGTGCTTCTTCCTGATTTCTTCCTCTGCTGGAATCTGGTCTGTTGTCTCCCACAGTAGAATGTTACTGATAGTGTCTGGTCAACGGATCCGAAGTATTTTGCGTAGACAACTGGTAATAGACACCTGTATCTTCTGGATGATGGCTTTCGTAGTTCTCCACGTCTCCACCCCATACAGTAGAACTGTCTTAACATTTGTATTGAAAATTCTGACTTTGGTGTTGATTGACAATTGTTTTGAGCTCCACATGTTCTTCAATTGTAAATATGCTGCTATTGCACTGCCGAACCTCACCTTCACATCTGCATCGGATCCACCGTGTTCATCAATGATGCTGCCCAGATATGTAAAGGTTTCCACTTTCTCCAAAGCTTCTCCGTCAAGTGTGATTTGATTGGTGCATGTTGTATTATATCGGAGAGTCTTTCTTTTCTCATTGTTTATATTGAGACCTACTACTGCTGAGGCTGCTGCTACACTGGTCGTCTTCACCTGCATTTGTTGTTGCGTGTATGATAGAAGAGCCAGATCATCTGAGAAGTCTAAATCGTCCAACTGCATCCTAGCTGTCCACTGTATCCCGTGCTTCTCTCCAGATGTTAATGTCTTCATGATCAAGTCGATCACCAAGAGAAAGAGAAAAGGTGTCATCACTTTAGTAAATGGGGATAAAAGAAGATGTGAGACAATGTAGAAAAGATAAAGTAAGGGCATTATGAAAATATAAAGAGAGGAGGGAGTTATTTTGTCTACAAAACATCTTTTACATTTTTAACAAACAGTTTTATGTGGTTTCACTTTTACCAGTATAGATCTTCCCGTTGTTAATATTATTCACATCAAATGAATACTCTTTTTTGACATTGAAATGAGGACTCATCGTTCTATTATGAGACTTATCATTCGTACATAGTTATGAGCTAATCAGAAATCAAATCAGGAAAATCACACCTCATGATAAGCGCACAATCAATTGTACATAGGCTTGGGCAGAAGTTTCGGGAAACACTCACAAATCTTAATAAATGCTAAGGAAAACAGTTTTTTTAGGCAAACCAAGGGTTTCAATGAAAAGTAAAGATTATTGTGATGACATTCAAATAGGAAGCCAACCTTTTATCTTGATGATAATATGGAATATTTGAGGTCTTTTGTTCTTCTGGATTGACGATTTTTTAATCTGTACAGTTTTGATATAACAGAATTTTTAATCTGTTTTTACCAAATACTTAAGTTTGAAAACTAAAATCCTTCAAAATTGTGCAATCTCAAAGTAGCTGAAGTTTCTAATTGTTAGGAAATGCCAAAGATACTTAGAATAATATAAAATGGCTTAAACTAAGTGTATTATTATAACCGTACAATACTATGAAGGCATTAAAATTGATTCATTTAGTATTGTTTGTTTGAATCTTCCCATCGATGTGTTAGGACTGCAACTGGTCAGTCTCTTATTGGCCATATGTGCATACTGTGAGTAATGCCTCAATATAACCTCAATTCACAAGCATTATAAGCAAAGATGGATAGTGGCTAGTAGTGGAATCCACGTCGCGCGTTTCGTTCTATTTGGGACTCGTCAGCTGGATGTGCCTGTATCTCAGAGTTGATGTTAACCCTGGGAATCGAACCCAGTACCTTTCTCTTCCAACGCCATCACGTTATCCACTCAGCCACTATTCATCTTTGCTTACAATTAAAATTGATGTTTCTTAAATTTCGTAACGTAAAAATCTTATGACTTCTAGTGAGAAGTCGTAACCAGTGGAGCTAATCCATGTCAGTTAGAGACAGATACCTACCTCAGTACAGTGGAAGATGGTCGCGCAATTTCGTGGATTGATTGAGGTTAGATATGAACACCGTTGGATAGCTGCCGGCTCAGTGGTCTATCGTTTAAGCGCTCTGGCGTGAGACTTGTAGGTCCTGGGTTTGAATCTCACGAGGTGGGATCGTGGATGTGCACTGATGAGCAGTCCCATAATAGGATGAATCGGTCATCCAGTGCTTCCAGGTTTTCCGTGGTGGTCTAGCTTTAATTAACTCACGATCTCAACTATATAAAACTACTAAAATTTCCACGAAACCTCATTCTTCTAACTTCAACTTGAGTATGTATTGGTCAAGCTACTTATAACTTTAAAACGAAAAAACTCAGGATTTTCCGAGTGAATTAAAATTTTTTTTTCTGGAATAATCTACTGGCTAAACTCTGTTAAGTTACCCATGAAAATATCACCTATGCTCAATAGAAAAAAACACACTCATCATATCACAATACACAATGAGTTACTTAATTTTAAACAGAATTTGATCAACAACAACAAAAATAGGCGTATACAATTCTTTATTCGATTATCAATAACTTCACATATCAGTCACCATTTTTTTTTCTTCTTTTAACTCCTTAAGAAGTTTGTTTTTTTGTAGTTATGGATACAACAATTAGGGGAACGATAAATAATTTAACATAATATTGATTAAATAAACAAAAAAAGGATCATCTATATGATATTCGAATTCATGTTCATAATATTTGGTCATTTTTAATTAGACAACAAAACGAAAACGTCTCAGGAATTGTACAAGAAGGGTATTTTAACGTTTATGACTCTCTTAAGGTAGCCAAACGCCTCGTCATCTCCTACTCACTGCCTTCTCAATGGAGGGGGTATTGTTTGCAAAATTGAAAGGATGAAAAGCGAATGTCCGGTGCTTTGACCGGGTTAGTGGACACAATGAGTTCACCTAGAGGAGTTGAAAAACCCTTATTCCAAACCAATCGTGCACATGGACTCCAGTATCCTGATGGAACAAATGGCGTATAAACTAATTGTTGGGCACCGACTAACATGGGACTGCATCTCCTCACAATGCTCCACTGTCATGTGGACCATACCTTTAGGTCAAAGGCTCCAGGTGTGACCCCCTAAGTAAACCACATGCTTCGGTCTGAGCACCCGGGCAGTATCACAACCCTCACACAAATCAAATGAGATTTATGCGGCGCTTATATATCTGGTGCCCACTTGTACCAATATTTATGTGTTTAAATAATAATAAATAATAAATACTGTATAAAAATTTTATGTTATGGAGAAAGTTTTTCAATGACTAATGAGACGAAATTTCTATGATTAAAATTAATGAATAACGAGCAATGATGTTGATTTAAGCCATCAGTGTTCATGATTTCTATGAATTCCAACAATTTCCACAACCCTAAACTGAAAATAATCACATGCTTACTAGTGACTAGCTTTGAGAAGTGTTTCTTGAAGTTGTAGTGCGAAGTTGTGACCAGTGGATTTTAACTGTATCGTATGAAGACAATAGAAGATGGCCGCACAGTGTCTTCGATTGGTTGAAGCTAGACATTAACACCGTTGAATGCCGGTTCAATAGTCTAGAGACTAAGCGCTCATACACCAGTTTTAAGATATTGAATCCGACCCCCGTGTGGTGTCACCGATGAGCACTGTTGAGGAGTTCAATACTCGGACGAAACTACCGTCCAGTGTATCCAGCTTTTCAATGGTTACTTACTTACTCCTTTCACCCCCAATGGAGCATAGGCCGCCGGCCAGCATTCTCCAACCCTCTCTGTTCCGGGCCTTTCCTTTCTAGTTCTATCGAGTTGTTGTTCATTCTTCTCATATCTTTTTCCATTTCTCGGCGTAATGTGTTCTTTGGTCTATCTCTTCTCCTTTGGCCTAACTTAAATCAGTTCATGATTTCAATACAGTTAAAAATCCTTCTTTCTATAAACTTATTCTATAGAATATGATACTTCATTTAATATGAAAGAAATATTCTCCATGGAAATACTAAATTTCAAACACTTTCTATACAAGCCTACAAAGCGTTGTATCCTTTTTCGGCTAGAAAGGTTATCTACTTGTTTCATTCCTCTTTTTTTTTCAAAATTTATCCGTGTATAATTATTTGAAATGTAGGTCAATTCTGTCAGCTAATAATTTATTGACATAATCAGTATACTACTATTATTAACCCCTTTTCAAATGAATTGACTACAATAATTATAGATTAAACATCCTTTCATTTTGGAATTAATAATCCATTTTCTAAGAAGTTATCTAATATATTCATATAAAAGCTAAGTTAATTTCTTTAGTCAACTAACTAAATAAGGATTATCTGTTCATGAGTAACTAACTTTGAAAAGTAATCCCTGGATTTCAGCTCTCCCTCTCGAAATACTCTCACATGGTCACGTGTGTATAGCCTCTACCCGGGAAGTCCTACTCACTACCTTCTCGTGGCGGGATGTTGTTTGAGAAAATGAGAGGATGAAAAGTGAATGTCCGGTGCTTTAACCGGATTGGTGGACACGGAAAATCCACCTAGGGAAGTTTGAAAACCCTCATTCCAAACCAATGGTGCACATGGACTGGCTCCAGTATCCTGAAGGGACAAATGGCGTATGAATCAATCATTAGTCACCGGCTATCTTGGGACTGCATCTCCTCACGATGCTCCACTGCCTTGTGGACTAGACCTTCAGGTCAAAGGCTCCAGATGTGGCCCCCTAAGAAAACCACCTGCTTCCGTTTGGGTACCTGGGCAGTATCACAGCCCTGACACAAACCAAATGAGATTTGTGTGGCGCATATATATCTGGTGCCCCTTTGTACCAATATTTATATGTTTAAATAAATAAATAAATCCTTGGAGTGACGAGTTAGAACTTCTGAATTTCAGCTGCATCTGAAATAAGATAGTTATCGTCAACAATCTTCATGCTATTTATATCTGAAATCGAACAAAATTAGAAATACAAACTATTGTCTTCTAATTGAGGTTTGAAGTCTTAGATTCGATTCCATGAATGTTTTTAATTACATATTACTGAAAAGTCCCAAAACTGAAACAAAGCAGCTATACACTGCTTCATTCATCACACTTTTCTCTCTCTCTCACTGTCTCTCTTTACACTATAACTTGAAGAACTAGTCAAGGAGTTTAATTACCGATTCAGTCGAGCTTCAGCTGACGGAAATAGAACGTTGATATGTTTAGTTCTTAAGTGGTAACCACTAAAATAAAAAATATCCCAAGAAAACGCTGTGTAATACTAAAGTGAGCTTATGGACTATTTAATTGAATAATGAAAAAAAGGTATGTCAATAAACTCGAGTTTCAACCCTATGTAACCTTACTTAAATTATTGCCCATTACTTACTACTATTTAAACTACTGTATATGCTGATTATTTGTATCAGTATACAGGTTACCAAGACAATGACCTCTTGATCTGTAATTGAAAAAAATATCGATCTTTTCTCATGCTATACATTACACTGTAATAATCATGAACAAATATAATTCATTCAGGACTAATATATTTGCTAAGCAACTAAAAAGTTCCACCTGTATAATTATCTATTGAACGACTTATGATGATAGTGTTCTGTTTTGTGTGTGTGTGTATGTACGTGCAAGTGAATTACTTTAAAAGGTCTCATTTAGTTCACCTATTCATTGTTTTGTAAATTAACCAAGGGAAACTCTCAAAAGCTAATTTGCATTTTCTTATTATTATTATGATTAATAATAGTACAAGTTATATTATGGCTATAAGTATAGGGTTGGTTTATTGTTCATTTTAAGGGCAAACAAATTATTATTTCTTTTTTGGAAATCCATTAAATGTCGATAATGTTACTAACTCGTCAATCAAACATTTACTATTTTTCAGAAGCAGTTTTTTGTGGATATTTTAGTATTTTCATAGTTGAAATCATTAGTCGGTTAAGTGCTCTGGCACGAGACTGGGTTCGAATGTCGCAAGTACGGAGTCGTGGATACGCACTGCTGAGGAGTGAGTCCCATAATAGGATGAAACGGCCATCCAGTGTTTCTAGGTTTTCCATGGTGGTCTAGCTTCAATTAACTCATGATTTCAACTATGAAAATTTACTATTCTGGTTGTTTTTTTGTCTTTTCTAAAAACATTTCCCATATTGTGAATTATAACAACATATATAAGTGAACCTTTATTGACTATGAGAAGGCGTTTGACGGTGTGGATAGGAGAACATTATGGAAACTTCTTCGACATTACGGAATTCCTGAGAAGATTGTCAATATTATCCAGAACGCATACGACGGACTACAGTCGTGTAAGTCGTGCATGGAGGACAGCTGACAGATGCATTTCCAGTAAGGACCGAAGTCAGACAAGGCTGTCTACTCTCCCCATTCCTCTTCCTTCTGGTGATTGACTGGATTATGAAGACTTCGACATCTGAAGGGAAGCACGGAATACAATGGACATCTCAGAATCAATTAGATGATTTGAACTTCGCAGATCACCTAGCCCTCCTATCTTATTCACACGAACAAATGCAGATGAAGACCGCAAATGTAGCAGTAGCCTCTGGATCAATAGACCTCAACATACACAAAATAAAAAGCAAGATTCTCAAATACAACACTAAGAACGCCAACCCAATTACACTTGATGGAGAAACTGTGGAAGAGGTAGAAACATTCACCTACCTGGGAAGCATCATCGATGAACAAGAAGGATCTGATGCAAATGTGAAGGTAAGAATTCGCAAAGCAAGGACGGCATTTCTACAGCTGAAGAACATATTGAATTCAAAGGAACTGTCAACTTATTTCAAAGTAATAATCTTCAATAAGAACGCCAAGACAGTTCTACTGTACGGAGCTGAAACGTGGAGAACTACTACATCCATTGTTAAGAAGGTACAAGTATTTATAAACAGTTGTCTACGCAAAATACTCAACATTCACTGGCTGGATACCATCAGCAACAGCCTACTGTGGGAAAGAAAAAACAGATTCTAGCTGGAAAGTAAATTGGGAAAAGACGATGGAAGTGGATAAGACTTACATTTAGGAAATCACGAGGTAATTGCTAACTTGGAATCCGGAAGGGAAGCGGAAAAGTGGAAGGCGAAAGAACACATTACGTCGGGAAATAGAAGCAGGTATGAAAAGAATGAATGTTAACTGGAAAGAACTGTAAAGGATTGTCCACGACAGGGTTAGATGGAGAATGCTGGTTTTCGGCCTATGCTCGTCGACGAGGGGTAGCAGGCGTAAGTAAGTAATATGAGCGGACAATATTGTTTTCAAATAGATCTTCATTATCCCACTGGAACAGATTATATAAATGAACCCGTTACACTGATCATACTTTCACTGTCGTTAATCGGAACATTGAAAAAGAAGAACTCTTGAAGCGATTCAACAATATGCAATCACAAATCACATTTATGTGGGAAGAGGAACTTCATAACAAATTATATTTCCTACACGTCTTGTTAAACAGTAAAGAAAGCGGTTCTTTCAGTAGAAGTGTGTATAGGGGAAGTTGTTCAACAAATAATTAAACACATGCCTTGAACTCTGAACCCACTGATTATTAGAGAAACCTAGTTAGATGTCTTGCAAATAGAGTTAGAAAGATATGCTCAGATGACACTAGAAACAACGAACTACAACTCATTCATTGTTCATCGATTGACATCGGTTATCTACAAAGTTCTCTGAAGAAATACTTGCATATGATGAAGTGGAAAATAGCGACATAGATGGTCAGTAAGAAACCTCTCTTCCTGAAGCTACAATTCGATGGAGATATAGAGAGGGATGCACAACGAGATTGACTGACTAGAGAAATGAAGGGAATGTCTAATGTGACTAACCTCTCTCTATCGTTCTCCAACCTACCTAACTATGTTGATTCGTTAACTGAAGGATAAGTTACCTGAGTTGACGACATCCATGTGTAACTATGAATTGACCTGCTCCTATGGGGAAAGCTATATTAGACGCACAACCAAACAAGTGAACCAACGAGTTAATGAACACCTCCATTCGTGGTTAGGAAAGAGTATCTTCAAAACAATACACAGTTCTGTCCTATCATACTTGAATAATGGCGTTCATGTGGTAGATAGAAATAGGTCATTTAAAATGGTTTGTCATATTCCTACTACTTCTCTTTGTCGGCTTCTTGCTTGTCTCTTACACATGGTAGAGAGCATAGGAATTTGAGCTGACAATCCAATTCTTTATATTCATAAGAAATTTGTAACACGCTTATCTGTTCATTGTCTAGACAAGCCTTAATCGTTGATTTTATTCATTACTGTTCTTGATTCTCTTCGTTCGTTTATTTTTCTTTAAACTCTATTCCTCAAATATACACTTCACTGTTCAATTATCTAAACACTTCTTATTACGTAATCTCGTCACTTCTACTGTATGTTATTTTAGTGTCTATCTTTCAGACTGTGAAATATCAATCCAAGTGTTTATTTTGCTTATCACAACTGGTACACCTATCATCATTACACTCAATTTACACCTTTTTTTCTTTATTCATATGTTCTATTCCATTGTTATCACAGACTCATAAACTATCTTGATTGGTTTAATATTTTCGTATCTGCGTATCTCGTAGTGCATCCCTGTCTATATCTCCATCGAATTGTAGCTTTAGGAAGAAAGGTTTCTTATTGACCATTTATGTCGCTATTTTCCTCTTCATTATATGCAAGTATTTCTTCAGAGAACTTTGTAGATAACCGATGTTAATCAATAAACTATGAATGAATGAGTTGTAGTTCGTTGTTTGTAGTGTTATCTGAGCATATCTTCTTAACTCTATTTGCAAGACATCTGCGTCTGATGAGGAACTGATTGAAAGCAATAATGTTAGTTTGTATACGTTGTTTTACTTTGGTACGACTGAGTTCTTTGAGTTAAATGGTATGATTGTGAAGCTTTTGTTGTTGTCTGACAAAATATTATGGGCATTAAGTTTATATAGAATTGAGGATTTCGATTATTCTACAAGCATTAGGACAGTTTTTCCTAGTTGCCTTGTTTTACATTGGCTATATTGGTCTGTCCTTTAATGTCTGTTGACTTCTGTGTTGGTTTAGTTCCTGAATAAATTCCAGCTTCAATATTTAGGCTTAAAGCATTCATGGTTCTACTAAAAATATATTCATATACTAATATACCATAGGTGAAAAACTGTTTACATACATTTATTAACTTATGGTCTAATGATGGCTAGTTCAGTAACTTAGTCTCTTCATCCAAAACCAATACATATTCAAGTTCTTGAATAAAATGCTGAGATCGCAATGTTTGAAAATCATTACAGCCAATGCTGTTGTGGTGTATGCTACTTATGTCGACAGACATAAGCAGTATGTAACACCATTTGGAATTGGAAACCCTGACAGAAAAAGGCTATGATAGTTAACTTAAAGAAAATAGTAACGAAAATAGAACGGAATTATGATTTGAAAGAATCATACAGAATGTAAAGAATAAGTGATGGAAATTCGCAAATGAAGTATTGTGTAATTTTGCATTAGGAATACATTGGTTGTCCTCACCTGTATTTTCGTTCATTACACTGTGACTAGAAACGCTGTCGTCAGACCATTTCAGAAGAGCTCGAATATGTTTATCAGTGTGGAGTGTCACCTCTTCTATATATGGCGGTGTCGTTGAGGCTATGTATGCATCGACTCTGTCAGGTGGGCATTTTTACTGCTTATAATTGGCAATCAGGAGCCTCTGCTATTCTTCTGAAGCATTGCTCATACTTTGAAACAGAAACCAGCGCAATCCTAACGACACTTATTAGGAATGTGAAAGACTAGGACAATGAAGATTTACTCATTCATCGAAAATTCATCCCACAATAGGACGAAACGGCCTTCCAGTGCTTCCAGGTTTTCCATGGATGGTCTAGCTACAATTGACTCATGATCTCAACTATTAAAATTACTATAATATCCACAAAAACCCCTTCTGACATAAATCTGACTTTATTTACATTGTTTATAACTAAAACTTTTATATTACTGTATAAACACTCACTGAATATATTTCATACGAAGCGATACAGGGGATATAATTGTAACATTGACCTACAATTCACACTTCATATCAAACAATGTCTACACATAACCGATGCAGAAGATATTGACCTCTAAACGTCACCGGGAGAAAATCTAGCTGTAAAGCTTCATATAGATTGCCCCTAACTATCCGGCATTAAATGAAAGGGAAATTCAATGTGAGGTCACTTAAATTAATGGCTACATTGCAACTTGATGATGTATAATAGGATGAATTCATACATATATGTATATGCATTTCATTCATGTTTCACACACGTACTAGCCTATCACTTATTAATCATTAATCAAACCTCAAATAATAACAGTAGTAATTATTATTATACAAAATTCCATTCTGTTAACCTATAGTTTTCATATCACTGTACTAATCATAACCTATGTTACAACATAATTAATATAAACTACAAGGACATCCGAGAACCAGCTTTCGGAGTTGCAGTCTCAACCTTCACCTCACTCTTAGTTATCGTGTCGACTTTTGGAGGTGCTACTTGTTGCTGTTGCAAATGAGGCTTATCCTTTTTAGTTAATTTTCACTTCGTTTACTCTGCAACTTGGATAGCAGGATATCCGGGTCTTCACTATTCAGAGTGTCGTCCAGCAACAGTGAGAACCTGCTCTTCACTTCCACGGAGTACTGATAAGCGTGGTCAACACTAGCCATGACTACAGAATACAGTCTGCAAGCATAAAATACAATAATAATTAATCAAAAACTCTATTGAATGCAAGTACACATTATCAAGTGCCGTCCAGTAGTACTTCCAGGTTTTCCATGGTAGTCTAGATTCAATTGACTCATGATTTCAACTATATAACATTTTATAAAGTTGAGATCATGAGTCCATTAAAGCTAGACCACCATGGAAAACCTGGAAGCACTGGACGGCCATTTCGTCCTATTGTAGGACTCCTTAATAGTGCGCATCCACGACCTCGCCTCGCGAGATTCGAACCCAGGACCTATCAGTCTCTAATTTGTTTTTTTTTAATTCCATAAACGACTATTAATATAAAACTTAATTTGAACATTCAAAACTGGAGCTGCCTGTTCAAACGTTTAAGCCATCGTTTAGTTCCCTAACTTTTATTTATCGCCATTCATTCTCCTGTTTTAAATTTGTTCTATTTCACTAAGTGAGTCTACTAACAACGTATGCTTATGTATTTACATGAAATGTTTACAATCTATCTTGAATTGAATTACTAAGAAACTTATAAAGTATCACAATGGTAGTTCACATATTTTCCTATTCTTTATCTGTCCTTTAAAGAAACAAGAAGTGATTCACTGTAGAATTCATACATTAGATATATTTGGCAAATAAAAAAGATATCATAAAACTGTGACTGATCGTAAACATTTATGCAGGAATATGAACAATAGTTGGTTACTGTAAGCAAAGATGGATAGTGGCTAGCGGTGGAATCCAGTTTGACGCGCTTTTCGTCCTATTCTGGACTCTTTAGCTGGATATACCTGCATTTCAGAGTTGATGTTCACTTTGGGACTCGAACCCAGTGAACCTTGTGAAATAAGGCTATATCGAGGCAATACGCCAATAAGAGACTGACCAGTTACAGTCCTAAACATCAATGGGAAGATTTAAACAAACAATACTAAGTGAATTTAATAGTTGGTTACTGTTTAAAAAACACTTACAAATTCAATGCTTATACAATAGAAATCTCGATTTAATTCCCTCGCTCCCCCCCACCAATTTCTTCTGAAAACCTTTTACTGTAATCAGAAATATGATATGAACTATAACACTTCAATTCTACTCGAAGTTTGTCCTGATGATGATGTCGTTCAGAAGGACGATGAAAGCTCCACGGCCAAACCATCCAGGTCAGAGAACAAAATTCCATCAAAATCATCCACCTGAGCTACAAATCTTCTCCACCATCTCAAAAACTATAACAAATATTATTATTATTATCATGAAATGGTATTCAAATAAGAGGCTCTATAGGATGGTAACGTCACCCCTTCATTGATTACTATACATTGATATCTAAAATTAACTGTCATTTATTACTAGTTTTTTTTTGTTTAAATCAATCAATTAACTTTACTAATAATAATAATAATAATAAATTTAATCAGATTATATACACTTGGTGGTGAATTAGTTAAATCACCGGAAATGGTAAAAGATCATCATTTCTATGTTGCCGCAGGAAGTGAAACATTTTTATCACGTGATTATGGACAACCATTACCTCGATTAATAACAGCAAGTAGAAAACCAACTCAGTAAGTTATTACATTGATATGTATAGTAGTATGTATGTATGTATGGATGAATGTTTGTGTGTTTAGATTGCTTTCTCAACTCAAGGGATACTTTCTTTTAAAGTACTGTCTTCAAACTTTATAGAATAGTTTCATTGTAGTTTAGATCAGTTGTCGAATAGAAAGATCTAAATAACTATTTATTAAAACTTATTGCCTAGTGTGAATACTATCAAAATACTCCTTTTATTCAATAGTATGAATTGAGGATATTCATTTTTATACAGAAAATGTGTACTTTTAGGATAATATAAATCTATCTAAACGAATCCAGGTTTAATTATCAATATTAAGCTCATTTTCAAGGAGTTTCTTATTGCTGAAAGTGAAAACAATGAAACCCTGTTAAAATAATAATGAGCTTGTTATTCAGAATCATTAATTGTAAGGACGGCTCGTCGGTAGACTCTAGGAAGCTTTAAGAAGCCCAGAAAGAGCCTCAGACATTCCATCCAATTACTGCCAGGGGAATATTCTAGAATGTCGACGTGTAGCTTCCTCGCTGGATGGATAAGAATGACCCCTATGTGCCTATTGGTTGACCGAAATGATGATTTATATTCAGCCAATAACTATAAATACATGAGATTTCTGTACTATATTTTGACACTGTTTTGGGGAATAACATTCCTACTTACTAGTCTTCTGTCTTCCCTCTTGCGATGTTGCGGGTTCGATCGTTCAAGTAGTTTAGTAGTACGCGGCATAATAAGAATCAAAGCTCTAGATATAACATTAATGATTTACACGGTACAGTTTTTTATCATGATCTAAACACCCTAAAGACATTATAAGTCATAAAGGTCCCGGATTCAACCCCTGATATGATGTGTAATGGCTTAATCAAATGGAATACTAACGATATATAAAATGGATTTCTTTTTGTTTCCAATGGCATGTGACATATATTTAGTTTTTTAAGAAGAATCCTAAATGCTAATCTCTTATGTTCAAGTTACTGTGTGAATTCAGTCTGGAGCTATTAGAAAGAAATCGAATTGAGTGTTGATTGTGCAAGATTTATCAATCTCATTTAATATATAATAAGCGACCAAAATAGACTGGTTCTATTTGAAATGATCGCAGTGATTGAAATCTAAATAATCTAGTCTGACGAAGGTATACTAGTGCTTACTCTTTCAGGAAAGTTATCAGAATTAGTTATTTGATTGTGTCCCTGATTAAGCTCGAACCCAGTTTAAGCTTGACATGTTATGATGTAAAAAAAACATGGAACGATAATTAATCCAATGTCTACCTCCGTAAAACCTTATATTTCCTGCAACATCGAAAAATATCATCATGGTTACTAGAACTTAATAATTAGCCAAAATATCACTCATTATTTGATTGAAATTCTCGACACTAAATTTTTCTTATCCATAAATGGTTGTGGAGGTTATTTAGATTATGAATGGATCAATGTTAAACCACCTTTGAAAACCTAGAATCACTGGGCAACCGTTTCGTCCTATTATGTAACTCCTCAGCAGTAAGTACTCACGACTCCGCTTATGGGACTTGAACCTAGGAGCTTCGATCTCACGTATGAACGCTTAACCTATAAACCATTGAGCCAGCATCCAATGGTATTCATGTCTAACTTCAACCAATCCAACCAATACTTTCGACAGAAATCTATTCATTGAATGTGAAACACATATCATCTGATGAACAGATTTCTGTTTTTTTTTCACTAAATTTCAAAGTTACTTTAATCAACTAATCAGTAAACTTTTACTTAGTATTGTTTGTTTGGATCTTCCTATTGATGTTTAGGACTGCAACTGGTCAGTCTCTAATTGACGTATGTGCATACTGTATGTATTGCCTTGATATAGCCTAAACTCACAAGCATAGTAAGCAAAGATGGATAACGCGATGGTGTTTGAAGCGGAAGGTACTGGGTTCGAGTTGCAGAGTGGACATCAACTCTGAGATACAGGTACATCCAGCTGACGAGTCCCAAAGAGGACGAAACGCGCGTCCTGGATTCCACTGCTAGCCACTATCCATCTTTGCTTAATCAGTAGACTGTTGTACATTTTTTGTTAAAACTTAATTGTTTTCTTTCCTTAAATCTTATCACATGTAATATGATTCTGTGAATACAAAAAAGGTTGACAGATTCACGTGTATCAACTTAATGCTTGAAGGAGGGAGTAAGGAAGAATGTTATCTAACAAAAGAAAAACAGATGAAATAGTAATAACAATAGTCATGTGTCTATAATGGAATCATAATAAACAATAATAACTTGTGCACATGTTCAATAAACCCAGTAACTATTGAACTAAATTCAATTAGACTTATATTGTTTTCTAACACATTTACACCTTGATTGAAATATTTTAAAAGTAAAAATGAAAGTAACTATACTGGGAAGTAATATGATATTTGATATTATCCTTAAACCTAGTATATTGTTCGTCCGGTTACTAGATAACGCCCCAACAGTGTATAAATCAGAATGCACATACGAAGTGTTGATTACGTTTATTATTGAACCACACACAGATATCCAAAATTACAGGCACGTTAAGCAAGTGAATGAGTGTAAGAGTCAGATGAGCGAGCGAGTCAGCGAGTCAACGAGTAAGCGAATCAGGTTTAAAATGTACATTATATACGTACGGAAATGCATGAATCATCGAATCAATTAAGCGATTAATAGTAAGGCTAACAAAATGACAAGCAATACTAAGTTAATTTAAATTACAGAATCTCTTAGTAAAATTTGAGCACCATACAGTAAATACTCCATTTGCAAAATGTTAATCAATTATCTCAAACTTGATTGTTCTTTGGTTTCCACACTCATCATTCTCTGTTCTCCTTCTCTTTTATTCTATCTTCTTAACCTTCTATCATCAGACATTTCACTTTCAAGTTTAATGAGATATACTACTTATATCTGTCGACATCAATAGCATATATTACATATATCACACACAAGATAGGTGTGAACTAACGTATATTATGCAATTATGATTAAAAACGATTAGGGAAAATATTTATTGTAATCCACGTATATCTGAACTTATGCAGTCATTAGTCGGTCATCAATTACTCTCATCTATACAACATATGCATATCCACTAAATCAATGATACCATTTATTTGAAACTGACAATCTCCACAACCCTATACTGATAATTACCATGTGCTCGTTAGCGATTAGCTTCGTGAGGTAACTCTCGGAGTTCTAGCGAGAAGACATGACCAGTGGAGATAATCCGTGTCAGATAGAGACAGGTATCTACCTCAAATAATGGAAGATGGTCATGCGATTTGGTGGATTGATTGCAGTTAGATATTAACACAGTCGGATTCATGCTCAGTGGTCTTTAGTTTAAGAGTTCGTGAGCGAGTCCCACGTATGGGATCGTGAATACACACTACTGAGATGTTTCATACTAGGACGGAACAGCCATCCATTTCTTTCAGGTCGTCAATTGTGGTCTAACATCATTTGATTCATGATCTCAATCTCCACAACCCCCATACTGATGCTAATATAGTTTTCTTTTTTTAAGTTACAAATTACCTTTTAATATAAATATTAACACTTTTATTCATTATTCCAACTTTCTTTTTTATAATCATACAATATACAATGGTCAACAGTATCTATGCCAATGTACATTTCATCAATGATATACCTGATGAATGTTATACACATAGAGGTCAACATCATTATTATCATGATTGAAGGATATAAAATCGAATCCTTTCACCCTTTAATAGAATCATTTGTAGATGACTATGTGTGTGTGTGTGTAACTGTGTGTGTATTATACATTGAAACATATGTCATGTATGTTCATTAATTTAGGTTCACAGAGTAATAAAACTATTTTGTATGTAAACAATTCAATGATACTATTTGTGGTGTATGTATCAATGAACTACTTATTTTTTTAAATGTATTAGTAGTATTGTTGTTGTGACTGACAATAACCAACAATATAATCCAACTCTTTTGTGCTTTATTCGAAATTGCTTTATATAAACATATATACCTATATTGCTGTACAAAACTGAGCTAACTGTATTTTAGTTTGTTGAATGCCAAAACAATTGATGATGGTATAATGAATAGGTTTCATTGTTTATGTAAATTTCAAAGGTAGTGAATAATGTTTTGGTCTTATTTTTTACTTTACAGATGTACGAACCTTTTTTCGCTATGATCAGTATTGTGGATTGGTCTAAGTTAGACATAACCATAGTTGGATTCAGACTCAGTAGTCTTTAGGTTGAGCGTTCGTGAGAGAGAGCTGGGTTCGAGTGCCATCTGTAGGATCGTGGATGAGCACTACTGATGAGTGTCACAGTAGGACGGAACGACCGTCCAGTGATTCCATGTTTCCAGTGATGGTCTACCATCGATCGGTTCATGATCTCAACTAAAACGTTTTCATTATTATAAGTTGCTTAAAGCTATTCTACAGGAGACAGTGAATGAATGATTTAGGTTTTATACAAGTTGACACTCGTCAGTAAAACTTACTAGAAATCTTAAGAGAACTCCTACTAGCTATGAAATTCAAACCCATGTGATTCAGTTTCACAGTCTAAGATGTTACCAACTAATTGTTCGAGCCACGACGGACATCCTGTAAGAATGATCTGACTGATTACTGAACAATGATCAAAATCATGTTTTTGTAGTTTCTAATGCTGATCGATCAACACTAAGGTTTGAACAAAAGTGTATTCTGAAAATAATTATAGAATGTACGTCAATTTACAGGCAAGATCAGATTTGCCCAAAGTATATGTGATATTAAAGAAAAGTAAAGTCATGTTATTTGGAAAAGACTGATTCGTAAATTATTGTTATTGTCATACAGATAATAATAATTTGAAATGTGCGATCCAGTCAATATGTATTATGGACATTACATAGTGTATATGCTTATATTTTACTAATAAGCATTAGTAAAATGCGGTTATAATCGAAGTAATGACATTACACTTGATAAGATATTGTAAGAGTTTCTTTCAATACACTTTTAGACTTATAAGCATATCATGTCAGTCAGTCAGTCAGCTACAATGTAGGACCAGGCACATATATGCATCGGTCCAAGTTGACATATCTCATCAGCATAACAAGATGAACACCGGATTCATAGAAATAGTTCATTTAGTGGTGGTATTATATAAAAGAGAGGTTGTATATAAGGATATAGTATAGGAAGGAAGACAGATATGAAGCAATTTTAATCTCAAGGTTTAAAGGAAGACAGGGAATGTATACACCTGCGACATTGTGATCGATTCTGAGCCATGTCACGTAGAGTCTCCAACCATTGGTTACGATAGTCGCGCGGACCTCAACCAAGTAGTCTACATCTACCAACATGGCTCAGACTAGAAGCTAGTGACTTCAAGCTGTGATGCCGCGTCTTGGTTTGGCCACCCCTAACTCTCTTCCAACCATCCCAATACTAGTCAACATAGCGCGTCGTGGTAATCGGTGTTCAGACATACGTAACACGTGGCCCAACCATCTTAGTCGATGAAGATTCACAACCTCATCAACTGATTTACCATCATACCCTAATACCATGGCAATATCAGGAACAATATGGTGTACTGAGTCATTAAGAGAACAGTCAGATAATTAACAATCTTCAAGAAAACTATATATACTTGTGGGGTGAATGATGCTTCACGTAATCTTTAAAGCTATATCTTTCAGTGTTACAGTCTCTCGTTCATATATAAATTATTTTTTTTTGACAATTAGACAAAACATTTTCGTTATTGATAAGTCTTGTTGTTTGAACGCTATACTCGGATTATAAGCTAATCTCGTGACCCCCAAACTAGAACTACACAGTGACTCGAACACGAGAGAAAAGTCACAAAATATGTGGGAGGCATTTTACTTCAAAGGTTCATTTATGTACATAAAATATAGGGTTTTTTATAGTATTTTAGAAGTCCTTGGGTTTTCTTGAAAATTCTAAAATGCTACTAAACACAGTAACAGGTAGTTAAGACCAACACCAATCCAACTTCCTTTTCAGGTCCCTCAAGAAATACCCTTCCACAGTATGGGCAGCCGGGAAGTGATATTAGCCCTCATACCCGTAACTGACTGAACAGTGTAGTAATCAGCCAATCAGAATCTCTACATGTAACTTTTCATTTTCGTGATGTTTCTAGTAAAACGTACAATCAAACGCTAATTGGATAAAATGCTTCTTTATGTTTCTTGAGCTTGTCATGTCTATTGCAAGACATTTTCAAGATCGCCCCAACATTTATCTTGTCTAAAAGTTTTTTTTTCTTACAAAAATTTATAATCTTAGTTTGTGTTGGTTAGCGTTTTTTTTTTAGCGAGTTAGTTTTTCTACGGGATGGGGTTGCTAACCCCATGCCCAACCCTCCTCCTTTACCCGGGCTTAGGACAGGCAGTAACTCTAGAAGAGCAACATGTGGAGTTATAATAAAATTTGCGTGTGTGTATATGTGCGTGTTTGTTTTGTTTCTTCTATGAAAATCATTCTTGTCAAAATGTCTTCTTCTTCTTATTTTCATTTACCTAGTAGATTTATTTTGATATTTGAGTGAATAACAATTTAGTTTTCTCGTTGTCTCTACGCTAATCCTTCCACTTCTGTAATTTGTTTTTTTTTGCATTTTTTTTGTTTTAACTAATCACAAGTTTAAATATTTAATGATCGTTCGATTTTTTTTTATTTTTTTTTTGGTAACTTCAATACATCTAATCACAATTATAAATTATGTTGTTGCTGTGGTTGTTGTTACCATGGTTGTTTGCTTTCTCTTTTTTTGTGACTTAATTTGTCTCGATTGTTTTTTGTTTATCTAATCTATAAAAAAATAGAACGATAAACAGAATATGTAAGTTATGTTATTGTTTGTTTTGTTTTAATGGAACATATTCTCTGTTTTTGAAGAAAAAAACGGTTGTCAAATTGTGTTCCCCAAGTTGATCGTGTTACCTAGTGAAAGTAGTCAATCGTTTTTTTTTTACAAGTGATCCAGATTGAAATTAGATTTTCTTGTTCGAAATTATGACACCAGAAAACTATGATTTGTTATTTCATAGTTGAAAGCGTTAGCCAATTGAAGCTAGACCACCATGGGAAACCTGGAAGTACCGGATGGCCGTTACGTCCTATTATGGGACTTCTGAGAAGTGCGCATCCACGATTACGCTTCATAAGATTCGAACCCAAGACCTATCAGTCTCGCGCTCGAGCGCTGAATGTATGCTGATAAATTTAAAAATTCTTATTAAATAGCTTATAAGACAAAAATTCAGTGAATAGATTATTTTTTTGATTGAATTTATTATCTACAATTAAATTCATGTATATAAACTCTTATAACTCAATTAAGTAGTATGTACATCTTAAGAGGTTTCTTATGTAGATTCTATCAAAAATCAATTGAAAACTTTTCATTTTGATTTTGTTATAACTTCGTAGTATTTGGTTATCTTTAAGATGATGCCTCGGTCCACCAGGGTGTTTAGTACCTGTATGGTTGCGCCACAGGATTGAGCTGCACTATTCAGATTGTAGCGTTGAAGTCCATATAGTGTCTGGTTCTCATGTTAAACGTGATTGAGCTGTACTGTTTGGGTTGTCACGTGAAAGTCCGGATGGTGTCTGGGCTATCTGTTCCTGCCATTTTTAGATGTTTCAACAAGTTATCTGTTTCCTTGTTTGCATTAACACATCATTATGCCTATTATTCTCATAACATATTCAGGTGCGTTTGTGAAAGGTTTACGACATTTCGCTGTACAAGTTACAAAAGAGTCTAATCAGAGACATCATGATTACTGTCTACATGTATCGAAAAGAACATACAATATTTAGATGTCGATTCCTGAACTGGTAACATCTAACTAGTGACCATTCAATATTTATCATCAGGATCCACCAAGAAGTAAGAAGTGGAAACTTGTTGAAATACTTTGTACTGAGAATTCTATACTGTACCGGAAAGATGATATTGAATAAAAGCCACTAATAATAATAACCCATCTGTCTAATACTTTTTTGGCTTTCACTATTTGTTTAACCAACGTCAGTACATTATGAATATCATTCACGCATAAAAAAATTAATCTCCATGACACCCCTATATCAAATTAGTTAACTATTAAAATTCGATTAAGTCAATATCTACATGTCAATTATCCACTAATCCTTGTTATTCCCTTAACAACAAATTATTTTCAAAAATGTGCTTGACATTCATTTTTCTAGTACAATGAACAGAATGTATCCATTTAGTTGTTTTACTTATTTCTTCCTTTTTTGGGGGCGGATGGGTGGGAAGATCAATCAATATATCATCATGTCAAAGAGTAAAATTTCTGTCATATTATACAACTCCATTTGTTATTTCTCTGTTTTTTTATTCTTGTTTATACTACTTAACTAAGTAGTAGTTGTTATTAATTACTTCAAAATTCCAAATAACATCTCTAATTGCTAATCGTTATGATAAAAATAAAAAGAACCGATCGGCAAAGAAATAAAGTATCATAGTATTACATCTACATAAATCAATCAATTTTACATTCTGTTCATCATTGAACTCTGAATTACAATAATGAGTTATGGACGTTGTTGTCCTCAGTTCGAATCTCGCGAGGCAGGATCGTGGATGCACACCACTGAAGAGTCCCACAATAGGATGGAATGGCCGTCCAGTACTTCTAGGTTTTCCATGGTAGTCTAGCTTCAATTGACTTATGATCTCAACTCCAATAAAAATAACTAAAATCTCCAAAAAATCCCCTTTCTGAAAATGTATATTCCCCTATTTTTATTTTGAATAAGATTTACTTATTTCAAGGTCATGGCTAATTGATTTTTCTGTGTAGAACACAAAGGGATTTTAGCACGCACACACACAAATATGCACACAATTACATTTATATACATGAACAAATAGGAAGAGAGAATATGAAAAATAAATTATGGAATGAAATTTATTGTAAGGTGTAATTTATTAGTTTTGTTCTTTTTTTTGGTTACAAAGTTTACATTCGTCATGTTATCACATTATAGATTACCAATTGGTGTGTGTATGTGTGTAGAAAAACATGTGATTACGTAATAATGTATAAACATATCCATAGTAATCCAGAACTCTAAAACACTCGAATGTGATATTATGCATATCTGCCTATGTGTACATAGATGCGAACGAGATACCGTTAGATTTTTAGGTCAATTTACTTAAACTACTTAATAATAATTTAGTAAGTAGATTAACTATACTCAAACATTTTTGAAATGTCATTGAAGAGTAATGTTAAATGAAGTGATATTAAGAAAGATGGTGTGTGACGGTTGGAGGATATCATCCATGCATAAGAAGTTATGTATAATGTTAACTGGTCCATAAATTTACATATCTTGAAACCATCTAATAACTCATATTTATTAAATAGATATTTCAATAGTTGATTTCATGAATCGATCTAAGCTAGACCATCATTGAAAACGTGGAAGCATTGGACGACGCTTTTCAATGATGGTCTAGCTTAGATTGACTGATGAATCCAATTATTAATATCTTCAAAAACCTCCATTCTGATAAAAAAACAAAAATTACTTACTTACTTACTTACTTACTTACGCCTGTTACCCCTCGTCGAGGAGCATTAGCCACTCACCAGCATTCTCCATCCAACTCTGTCCTGAGCCTTCCTTTCCAGTTCTTTCCAGTTAACATTCATCCTTTTCATATCTGCTTCTATTTCCCGGTGTAATGTGTTCTTTGGCCTTCCTCTTTTCCGCTTCCCTTCACCATTCCAAGTTACACCTTGCCTCGTGATGCAGTTTGGTGATTTCCATATTGTATGTCCTATCCACTTCCAACGTCTTTTGTTAATTTCCTCTTCAGCTGAAAGCTGGTTTGTCCTCTCCCATAAAACGCTGTTGCTGATAGTATCCGGTCAGTGAATGTTGAGTATTTTGCTTAGACAACTGTTTATAAATACTTGTACCTTCCTGATGATGGCCGTAGTAGTTCTCCACGTTTCAGCTCCATACAGTAGGACTGTCTTGACGTTCGTATTAAGGATTCTGACCTTGAAATTGGTTGAGAGTTGTTTTGAGTTCCATATGTTCTTCAATTGTAGAAATGCTGTCCTTGATTTGCCAATCCTCACCTTTACATCTGCATCCGATCCTCCTTGTTTATCAACGATGCTCCCAAATACTTGTAAATATAAATTCACTTGGTATTGTTTGCTTACGTCTTCTCATTGACGTTTGGGACTACAATTGATCAGTCTCTTATTGGCATATGTGCATACTGTAAGTATTACCTCGTTATTGCCTTAATTCACAAGTATTCTAAGCAAAGATGGACGAAATGCACACCGTAGATTCCACTGCTAGCCACTATCCATCTATGCTTATTAATGGGAGGATTCAAACAAACAATACCAACTGAATTTAAACTTTACCCCATTGTATTAGCAAGTGTGTATCAGGACTCAGTAGCTGAGTGGATAACGTGATGGCGTTTGAAGCGAACGGTACTGAGTTCTTCATCCATCTTTAAATGATATATCAGTTTAATTAATTCTAAAGGATTTTATCACTAATGTTTTGCAGTGATTTATTTCGATTAGCTAAGGAAAACAGACATGTTAACCATTCAAAACAAAATTTTTTCATTTCTTTTAAGTAACTATTTGAACTAAAACATTCGAAATAAAGACTTTCATGTAAATGATGAAGTTGACTGATTCACCCTTCATTAAAAATCACAACTTTTTTATTTGTATTGCATGTAATCAGTCATACTCAATGTAGAGCGCGATGCAATTGTACGCAGGGTAGAAGTACTGGACGGCTGTTTCGTCCTATTGTGGAACTCCTCAGCAGTGCACACTCACGACCTCGCCTCGCGAAATTCGGACCCAGGACCTACCAGAGTCGCGTTAGAGCACTTAACCGATAGCCCACTGAGCCGGCATCCCATGGTGTTACTGTCTAACTCCAACCAATCAACGAAGTTGAGCAAACGTTCAGTAATTGTCTTCCAGGTTTTCCCTGGTGGTCTAGCTTCAATTGACTCACGCTTTCAACTATGCACATACTAAATCTCCACAAAAAGGCCCTTTCTGATCATTCAATTTTTCATACCTTTTCCCATCAGTTATTATATTATTATATTTTCCATTTTCTTTTATAGAATATGTCATCAACTCATTCAAATAGATCAACACCAATATCAAGAACAACTAGCACTACCACTACAACTACTAAAACAACAACCACAACAGCCTATTCCTATGAACATCCTGATAAAGAATCATTAGCTGCAACAAAAATTCAAGCTGGTTATCGTGGTTATTGTACACGTAAAAAATATGGTAATTTATCATTGAATTCATCATTACCATCATCAAATTATCCTTCAATATCTACCAGACAATCATATACTATACATCAATCACCATTAAGAAACAATAACAATAATAATAATAATGATTTAGAGAATGCAGCTACACGGATACAAGCTAGTTACCGTGGTTATTTAACTAGGAAAGCATTACGTGATGATAATGATAATATTACACAAAAACAATATAAACCAATCAAAAATGTTCCCTATTATTCTAATGATAAAATCAATAAAACCAATATCGATCATAATATTGATAATAATAATGATGATGATATTGATGGAAAAGTTAAAGCGGTAACTAAAATTCAAGCTGGTTATCGTGGTTATAAAACAAGAAAATCATTAGCACCATTATTAAATCATCATCATCATAATCAACATCATTTAATATCAAATAAAGAAAATCAAAATTATTTAGACTATAAAACTATTCAACAAGAAAGGGATAACAGTAATAGTCATATGAATACCTATAGTCTGTATGATCCTGAATTAGCTGCAACTAAAATACAAGCAACATTTCGTGGTTATAGAACTAGACGACATTTACCTAAATAATGATAATCATATAGATATAGATATGCATATATACCTAAGTATTCATTTAAAGGAAAGCATACTTTTTGTGTTTCTTTCTTTATAATTGAATAATGATGAATCATCTCTCATGTTACTTCTCTTAGACTGCCAACATCAATAACACAAAGAATGAATTGAAGTCATCGACATCTTCAAAAATTAATACTGATCAACATTTGCATGCTTATTTGATTATATTTCTTCTCATTTATACTTTTCTTATTTCAACTATTTAAAAGAAGACGATGTATTCATTACTATTCATGGTAATAAGAGATTGTATACAATGATATTCTTTTGCCCAACTCATCAATCATTCATTCATCTAGTTGAAATGTAACAACAACAAAAACTTTGACAATGTAATAGTTAGACATTCAATTTGTAATGGAGTCTCGTTTTTTTTTTTTGTTTAAATCAATATAATGATCTCAATATTTGAAAAAATTAAAAAAATAAAAATCATGATGTGTATAACATCATAAAAGTTTTAAATTATTTGTTATTTCTTTTATATAGTTCAGATGATGAGTCAATTGAAGCTAGATCACCATGGAAAATCTGGAAGCACTGGATAGTAGCTTCGTCCTAGAGTGGGATTCCGTCCAGTACTTCTAGGTTTTTGATGGTGATCTAGCTTCAATTGACTCATGATTTCAACTATTGAGATTACTATAATAATCACAAAACCCCCTTCTGATAATGATTATATGTTCACTAGTCATTGACTTCAAGAGATATTTCCTGAAGCTTTAGTGAGAAGCAGTAACCAGAGGAGTTTAACCTGGTCTGTAGTGAAATATCAACTCACTGAAGACAATAGTGATTGGTGGTGCAATTTCATGGATATGTTGAAGTTAGATATTAACACCATCAGATGCCGGCTCAGTGGTCTAGTGTTTAAGCGCTCGCGTGCGAGACTGATAGGTTCTGGGTTGGGATCTCGCGAGGCGGGGTCGTGGATGCGCACTGCTGAAGAGTCCCATGCTTGGACAAATCGACCGTCCAGTTTCAACTATTAAAAATTTATTAAAATCTCCACAAAACCCTCTTTTGATATGATATAATTGACAAAATATTCATAGAAATCCATTGAATTCTTTTACTGTAATGAAATTATTACCAATTTTTAAAACAATCAAAAGAAAGTAATTATCATATTTCAATGAAAAAAAATTTTTATAATGAACTCTGATAACTTAATTATCAAATGATTTTTAATCTGTTTATCAATAAGTAAAGATGGATAGTGGCTAGTAGTGGAATCCAGGACGCGCGTTTCGTCCTATTTGGGACTCATCAGCTGATGTTCACTCCGGTACACGAACCCAGTACCTTCCGCTTCAAATGCCATTGCGTTATCCACTCGGCCACTGAGTCCTGATAGCCACTTGCTTGTGCAATGGACTGAAGTTTAAATTCAGTTCGTATTGTTTGTTTGAATCTTCCCATTGATGTTCAGGACTGCAAATGATCAATCCATCTTTGCTTATAATACTTGTGAAATAAGGCTACATCGAGACAATACGCACAGTATGCACATATGGCCAATAAGAGACTGATCAATTGCAGTCCTAAACATCAATGGGAAGATTCGAACAAGTATTATTGAGTGAACTGTTTATCAACGTTTATGAGATTGATCAAGTTTTGATTACGTAATATAATGAATTATATTCTTATACTGTAATATCCTCTCTTCCTTATTTAACTATTACAAAAAGTTCTCTTTACTAATTGTATTAAGTTTCCATAATTTAAGTTACATGTGATCTAATCATAGATATTATATAGTAAGATGTAAATATTTCTCATGTTTTATTTTAGTCGTTTGTGAAACTTCAACAGTTCATTGTTTATTAAAAAGTATAAGAGTATTTTAACCTACAAGTAATCTTCTTATTATGGAGGATTTGTGGAGATCGTAGTATTTCCACAGCTAAAATCACGAACTGATCTTAGCCAGATCATTAATGAAAACCTTGGATCACTGGATGGTCATTTCGTCCAAACATGAGACTCCCCAGAACCTTCGGTCTTGTGCGAGAACGCTCAACTTATAGACCAATGAGCTTGAATCCAAAGCTGTAAATGTCTAACTTCAGTCGGTCCATAATCGTGTGCAGTCCTTCATACATTGCCCTAGGTGGATAACTGTTTGACACCCGAAGTAGATTGACCTACACTGTTCATGGCTTCTGACAAGAACACTAGGTATTAGGTCTTAAAGCTAGTCACTAGTGAAAACTTGATGGTCATTAGTAAGGCATATCTGTGGAGACTGTATTTTCACAATTGAAACTACAAACAGTCCCACACAAAGAAGAAACGGCCGTCAAATGATATGATGTTTCATTATACACTAGTATTCCTATTGATGGATGCTTAGGATTAATTATTCGTTTACTACAGAACGACAATACTATATCTGACAGATGTCCTTTAGGCATTAGTCTAATCATGAAATCCTTAAAACTTTGCTTAGATTCGACACTATTTACCTTTTAACGGGACATCATACAAACGAACTAACAGTGTAGCAATTAAATCCTCCATGTCCCCTAGCGTAGCCAACCTGCTTGCGGCACATACAGGATCTAATATTACCGCCAATAACATTAAACCGTGAACTTGGCTTAAATATGTAGATGATACCTTTGTTGTCATAAAAAAGACTCATCTAAGATCTTTTTCGAAACGGATCAATACACTTTCATCTCACGTCAAATCCACGAACGAGAATGAACATGGTGAGTTACTATTTTTAGATTGCTCAGTAAAATGTAATCTCAATGGAATTCTAAATCTATCCATCTACCGAAAGCCTACACACTCTAATGGCTATATCGACTTCCATTCAACACATCCTATCAGTGCTAAGATCTCACTAGCTTCAAATTATTTTACAAGAGGCAACAAGATCATCACATAGAAAGAGGATAACAAAAGTTTGTAATTGACATCTTACAAATCTTCATAGGAAGATTATTAGAAGTATATTAAAACGAGACCTTTCACTGCTAAATAGTAACTCGGATGAAACACCATGGGTCGGTACTACAGTTTTACCATACAGTCATGGCACAACTGAAGAACTCCAAAGGATCTGAAGACAACACAGAATTAAAGTATATTACAAAACAACGAATACAGTTCGAAATACTTTAGTTAGCTTAAAAAAAAGACCCCATTTATGTCTACACAGAAGTGTGTTCACAAACTAGGGTATGTCGATTGTGATCTATTCTTTATTGGAGAGTCGTCTCGTGAAACCTTGACTAGGGCCAAAGAAACATATTAGGTACACAAAGAAACAGAATAATTCGGTAGAACTGAATAGACTTCAAATTAAATCGGCAATAGCGGTTCACGCCATTTCCAACAACCATCAAATCGATTTCATAGACATCAAAATATTACAAAAACGTTTATCCAACTATAAAGAAAGGAAAGTACTTGAAGCGTTCCATATAATGCTTAATCCAACTTGGATTATATATCCAAGCTACCATGTCTCATATTATTCACATTTCACACTATTAGCGTGCATACAAATTAAACTCTATGGAGGTGGTTACTTCGCTCTCATACCCAAATTGTAACATGGTGCACCTAATCGGTGTGCCGAAAGGACCACCTTTGCTATCCCGTCATTTTTTGCCCCCAAATGCCCTGGTACGGCCGAGAGTGGGGAGAGTCTGCTCTCCCTCTCGAAATGCTCTCACATGGCCAGCGAATATATAGCCTCTGACAGGGAAGTCCTACTCACTGCACTCTCGTGGCATTACTGTTGTTTACGAAAGTGAGAGGACGAAAGCGAATGTCCGGCGCTTTAACCGGGTTGGTGGATGTGGAGGATCCACCTAGGGGAGTTGGAAAACCCTCATTCCAAACCAATGATTCATATGGGCTCCAGGATTCTGAAGGAACAAATGGCGTATGAACCAATCGTTGGTCACCGGCTACCATGAGACTGCATCTCCTCACGATGCTTCACTGTCTTGTGGACTAGACCTTTAGGTCGAAGGCTCGGGGTGTGGCCCCCTAAGAAAACCACCTGCTTCAGTTTGGGCACCTGGGCAGTATCACAGCTCTCACGCAAATCAAATGAGATTTGTGAGGCGCATATTTATCTGGTGCTTCCTTGTACCAATATTTATGTGTTTAAATAAAATAGAATAAAAAATCCTTTCTCATCACAAATGGCATCCCTCACCTTTCATACACACACATATACCAATTTGTATACATGTCGCTTATAATTCACCTTGAACGAAATGACATTGACTTGTTCAGACCTGTCTTTTGATTGATCGCACATAATATTCTTGGATTGTTCCGTTGTACTATTTAAACTTGGATTATTGTTAATTTGGTTATTTATTCTCTGAGGAAGTGGTTTACACTGAGTCACGAGACGTCAGAAAATCTAATTTTTCTACTCATTGGAATATTGTAAATGTATTAATTTATTTATAACAATCTACCCAATGCTCAATTTATTCAAAATTATCAAGTCAAATCTTGGTAATGATACCCACACACTCAAATGGAAATAAGCAAAGATGGATAGTGGCTAGCAGTGGAATCCACGACGCGCGTTTCGTCCCATATGGTCGAATTTCACTATCTAATCTTGTTATCTACATTTTATAGTTCATTCATCATTGATCGTCGATTATGACAATAATACGTTCAATTCATTAGGGAGGAAGACGTTTCAACAAAGAAAACTTTCTTCTTGACAATATCATTTTCTGAAGCTGTACAATCGTATTTATAAATAATTATGCAACATCAATTCAGTTGAATGAACTTTCACTTGAAAAAGTTTGACTATCTTTAATAATTTTGTACCATAAAAAATGACACATAAGAAATTACCCATAAAATAAGATTGTACTACTTCAAAAATTGATATCGTGAAAAAGAAATTTTTCTTCACTGAAAGATTCTTCATTTTTTAACACCGTTGGGTGCCGGCCGGCTCAGTGGTCTATCGGTTAAGTGCTCTGGTGCGAGACTGATAGGTCCTGGATTCGACTCTGGCAAGGCGGGATCGTGGACGCACACTGCTGAGGAGTCCCACAATAGGATGAAACGGCCATCCAATGCTTCCAGGTTTTCCATAGTGGTCTAGCTTCAATTGACTCATAATTTCAACTATGAAAATTAGATCAATTGTTGATGAAATAGCTGGAAATCACACATACAATTATTTATAATGTGGTCAAAAATTCGTGTAAACTTCTAGATCTATTTTATAACCTTACAGAATTAGCTTCAATTGACTCATGATTTCAACTATAAGAATTACAAGTGTTCAATACAATAATAATTAATATATTCTTTAGCTTCATAACATACAACAATGTGAAGAAGATTAGTCCTATAATTGTACACATGTAAATTGATAGTCAAGTCAGAGCTCATGGAAAATTATCATATAGACTGAATAAATCTTCAACATTTTCTCTTTCACTTAACATTGTCAGAGACATTCGTTAAAACTAATTCCCTGGTGATTAACAAATATAGGAGATATTCGTAGGTTCCTCATATTCGATCATAGCTGCCTTTAAAGCACTGCTGAAGTATGTTGCAAGCATTGATTGAGCAATAACGGTTTCACAAAGGCTACTAGGTAACGATAGAAAGTCAATTGACGAAACCAAGAAGGTTAGATCATATATGTATATTCCATGACAACCTACTTTGACGGGCAATGTTGTCTGATGCAGAAATAGTCTGGGAGAGTTAGGAGTGCCCAAATAAAGAAGCGACATCAGTTCATAAAGTCATTGAATGTTGGAATGAGACATGTGGATGAGTACAAACTACACTACTGTGGTTCACGAGATTATCTTAACCAGTGGTTCGAGATCTTGATTGATATGGTATAAAATTTATCAGAATGGCTCAGATGCATTCACTTTCTATTTTCCTATGAGATGTAAAATTTTATACATTTTTGTATCACAAATTGATTCTTCCATTTCAATTCATAACTTCTCAGTCAGCTACAACGTAGGACTAGGCACATTCACGCATCAATCCAACTTGCCATATCTCGTTAGCACAACAAGATCAACACCGAATTCATAGAAGTAGTTAATTTAGTGGTGGTAATATATAAAAGATACGTTGTATATAAGGATATAGTATAGGAAGGAAGACAGATATGAAGCAATTTTAATCTCATGCTTTAAGGGAAGACAGGGAATGTATACACCTGCGACATTGTGATCGATTCTGAGCCATATCACATAGAGTCTCCAATCATTGGTTACGATAGTCACAAGGACCCCAACCAAGTAATCTGCATCTACCAACATGGCTCAGACTCTAAGTTAGTGACTTCATGCTCTGATGCCAAATTTTGGTTTAGCCACCCCTAACTCTCTTCCAACCATCCCCAATACTAGTCAGCATAAAGTGTCGTGGTAATCCGTGTTCAGGCGTACGTAACAACACGTGGCCGAACCATCTCATAACTTCTATGACTAGTTTTTTCTACTATCACTAATACTATTACTACTTTTACAACTCAAGCATTTAGCTATGATTTGGCAACTTGAGCTCATAAACTAATACGCCAGATTCTGCATTATATATAACTCGGTACACTCTATTGTATTTAAGGGGAGAGAAATAAAAAGAAAATTTAAATAAAACATAATGACTGAAATAGTGTTATTCTCTTTTCGAGGAAATAGTGTTTATATATATATATATCAATATATGCATTATATCTACATTTAAATAATAAAAAAAAAATGAAGAGAGAGAGAGAGAATGAGTGTCGAAAATATCCGATTCACTGAGTATTGTTGTTGTCTTAGTTTATTAAAACAATAAAATAATAGTAATAATAATAATAATAACAATAGTATATAAATAAATAATAATAATATAAAAAGCCTGAAGAGATCTAGACAGAGATAGATGGATGTATGTATACTTATTGACTGACTGACTGATTGATTTCATATGTGTCTCCATACAGTGTATCCATAATAGTAATATATTTTGTGAGTAGTAATAATATTAAAACTAGAAGGGGGAAGAGAAAGATAATTCAAGCGCACACACAGTGTGTGTGAACAACAATGAAGGGAAAAACAAACAAACAAACAAACAAAACACCATCCCCCTCTATAGTTAAGCACATACTGTGAGTTACAGATTTTAAAAATTAAAAAAAAGTAAGTGACATTAAGTTTACATTTTCATTGTCCATCCCTGTTTTATGAATAATGTAATGCATAATATATATCAAATACTAACAATCACAAATTAGCCTGATAGATAGATAAGAGATAATGTACAATATACATATATATGTGAATGTAAATGATTAAAAAGAAAAGAAAAAAAAGGAAGTGAACCCGTAAAACATCCTTTTAAGAAACATACACATATTGATTTTGTGTTGTACTGTGTCGATCGATATATAGACCATCAATGAATTGCTTAAAAAGGATATAACAAAAATAAACACAAAGATTACGAGGCGGGGGGAGGGGAAAAAAATTAAGAAAACAATAAAGAAAAAATTTGAACAGGAGAGAGAGATGGCGCTCTACTGCAGTAATAATAATAATATAATCGTAAAAGTAATATTGACATGTGTAATAAGTATAAATAGATGAATATAAGTTTTCTTTCAAAGTTAAAAAAAAAAATTAAAAGATGTTTATGAAGGCGCATATTGTAAAGGTGATACATTTTCAGGGCTGCTTTCACCACTACCACTACTACTGATGTTACTCGTAAAAACACTCTTTGTGTAGGCGGCAAACAATGTTTTCTTTTCAATGGTAATCAGGATGGAAGAAGAAACAATGATGAAAAAAGGCGCAAAAATAATAGAGCTGATTCAGAAAGAAAACAATGACAAAATAGGCTACTAACACCCTGATAATTGCATATAAAAAAAAATGATTACAAATACATTCATCAATAAATAAATAAGAAGAGGAAAATAGCAAATTATATCTATGATCATTAATATACAAAAGATTTTTTTTTAAAAAAAAAGCAAAACAAAAGAGAATGGAAACAGAGTCACTATGATCTTTTAATCTTAGTAACAACAATTATTATTATTATTATAGTCGTACTCATTAGAAATAATAATCAATCATATGATAACTGTGTGTACAAGTGAAGAAGATAGGATAGGTTAGGCAGGTGGTGATAAGAACGATAGTGCAACAAGGTAAACACACACACACTACATACACCCCTGGAAAGTAGACACTCAAAAATTCTGGAATAAAAAAACCCAAATAAACCAGAGAAACTTTACTTTAATCTAATTATCTTTTTTTGCTTTCTAATCAGAAAAAGAGACGTCAAATTTGATCCATACGTATCTTTAAATATTTACTAGTACATCCTTCAGTGTATGTGTGTGTGCGGTATCTACTCCATTTAGCATTGTAGAACAATAACGACACTTATACAAACAAGATCGAAAAACAGAGAGAAAATGTTTACTGATTACACAAAATAACAAAATTCAATCGATACAAAGAGATCTCAATCAATAAATGATGATGATCATGATGACCAACAACAGAATTGTATTTACCAATACATAACGGTATGTAATCAAAATAATGATGAAAGAAAGAAACTTAAGCGAAATACAATTCAGTCATAATGGATGGGGTATTCCTTTTTATTACAGAAGAAGAACGATAAGAAGGGAACCATTCTGTCATACAATACCACGTACATTGAAGATAATCACTTACAATCGATAAGAAGGAGAGAGAGAAATGTCTAGAGAAAATACTCTTTTTATTTTTGAAGAAAAAACAACAACAAAATCGATCATTTTAACCATTCATTGTCCAGATAAACAGACATGTAGTCAGGCAAATAAACGGGATAAATAGAGAAACAGACGGAAGATAACAACGAATAAGAGTAAAATAAACGTTATACATTACCACTTCAAACGACAGAGAAAGAGAGAGAGGAAACAGTGTAAACTATTCTGAAGAAGAAAAAGGAGAAAAAGCCAGGCTTCAAAACCCCAGTCAAAGAATTTTTTGGCAGAAATCAACAAAATGACAAAGAGTAAACAATGAAAGACAAACAGACATACACAAAAAAATAGATATGATTTATTCAAAGAGACAGAAACAAAGACAAGATTAAAAGATAAAAACAATTAGGGGGAAAAATTAAGACAACAAAGCATTTACAAAACAATCAATTCATTTGAATATTGCCAACAACAACAACGACAAAAAATCACAAAACTATCGTATCAACGAAGGAGAACAGAGAGTGAGTTTAGCCTTGAACAGTGATATCTCTGCATATGACACCAAATATATTGTAACTACAAGAGTGAGTATATAAAAAAAAATTCCAGAATAAAGACATCAACACAAAATGTGTACATAGATTTGGTGCCCAAACTGGGGCGTAACACACAAAGACAAATAAGACCTGGTTATATGTGGTATGTTTACTTTTTTTTTACTAGAACAGTAAATGAGATCAACCAACTCGTTAAGCAGCTGGAAATACAATAAAATATTGTTATCACCTGGACGAAAGAGAAGCAAACACAATCTCTATGCAATCTTGTAATGCACTATAAACACACACACAAAAAAAAATCTTGTTATCAAAACACTTGTTTATGTATAACAGTAATAGTAAATGTATTGAGTAATAATAATAATAATAAAATATATCCTGAATGTTTGTATGTATGTATGTATATGTGTGTAAGAGAGAGAGAGACAGTGGGTGGGTGTACATCTTGTATACTACTTAATAGTAGTGTGTAAATTGCAGAATAGAAGTTACAAAAGATAAATAACTAAGGCAACTTGATTTCATTGACAAAGTATCAGCTGATACACACGCACGAGCACAATCAACGCCATTTAAAATACAGGAACACGAAACATATGTATACACATTTAATGTACGTATGTTTGAACACATCATTACACTGGTCATTCTATTTGGTAATAGTAGTAGTAGTAGTAGCAGTAGTAGTACTGATATTATGAATTATCTGTACTCCCCCCCCATATAGTATATTTTCATTGTCGACACAGTCAATGCACCTGAATACAACTGATATTAAGAAATAATGATAATAATAATAATGGTAGTAAAAACTCATAAGAACGATATCTTATTAGAAAACAGGAAAACATCAAAGAAGTAACAAGGGGGAGACCTGCTAGACGAAGAAGCATGGTTGTTGATGTGGATGGATGCCAAAAACAAAAGAATAAAAAATAGAAGTATACATGATGTGCAACTTGATTTCTTGTTTTTTCGACACCATTCAATGATGACTTTGAATACAAAGAAGAAGAAGAATGTTGATTTTATGAAAAATAATAATTATAGAAGTAATATAAAAAAATGATCAATTCTCTTACAGCTATTGTATATATAATAATATAAATGAGAGAGGGTATGATTTAGGATGGAGCGGGGGGTGTATACAAATAAAAAAATAATTAATTAATTAATATGGCAATTATTTATAATGTAAAGGTTCTAATATTTAGTTCGATAAAAGAAAATAAATAAAAAATATGTGTGCATGCACTGTTGTTGTTCTTGTTGTTGTTTTAATGATCGTTGCTGATGTTGATTTCTTTCTTAAATATTAAATAACCAAACAAACAACAACCTACTGATGACACTACCTTGTAACAACGACAATAACTGCAGCACCAGAAGTATTAGTAGTAGTGGTAGTCGAACATTGATTTGTAGCATTCAATATTGAAGGGGACGACAATCTTGATGATGACGTGGATAGTTCAACATTACTATTATTCAATAAAGTCAATTGAGGTTGTTGTTGTTGTTGTTTATTAGTGACTGGTGGTGTATCCACAGTTAAATACCGTAATTCATTTGTTGTTGAATTGTGATGATGATATTCACGTTGTTGTTTAGTTGCAATCATAATCTCAACTAATAAGCAACAAAAAAAACATCGACAACAAATGACGCTATGAAAAATAAGCAAACCACAAGAACATCGTAAACATGATAGACTATAATAAAATAATTACCACAGAATGACTGTAAATTTGACATCACTACCATTATCATTATCACCATCTAAGGATTTCTGCAATCTAAGTAATTCATATAGAGTGATTGGGGGTAAATGTCAGGAAGACCTATATAACCTCTGGCGTTTCATGTGGAATCATCATGAAAAGTGGAACAGTGACAGTAAAACATGAGTGGATGGTCATACAGTTGAGGAGCTTGACTTCTGTAGACTTTCTAGGAAGTTTTAAACTTATAACAACTGAGATTATATGTCGAGTGTTTTTCCTAAGAACGGTAAACATATTCGTATAGAATAAGATTGATACACTTTAACATTTCGTGAAACTAACATATTTCTGACTTCAGTTAACGGATTTCTTGGGAAAAAAAGCACCTACGTATGTACTGAGAACTCTTTGAAATGAATATAGTTTAAAATAGATTCCAACACACATACACACACAAGCAGACATTAACACTTACGATCGAATACATCGTTGATTAGATCATCTGGTAATAAATTCTCTTCATTTTGTTGTTGATATTGATGTTTATAATTTGACTGTAACATTGATTCTAAATGAGGATCAATAATTGTAGTAACAGGAGTATCCTGAGATGTATGATTATAATTATAGGATATTGTTGATGAATTAGACGTTGTGGATAGATTTCTGTGAAAAGTTGGATAACTTGAATAATTATTGAAACAACAATCATATGATCCATTCGTTGAATTTATTTCATAATAATTATTAACTAAAGTGTCCAATGAAGACGATGACGTGGAATAGGCTAATTCTATAGATTGTTGACATGCAGACGGTGGTAGTGGTGGTGGTGGTGACTTAAGGTAACCAGATGTAGTACTGGAACTTGGGGAAGTATTTGCTGATACACTGATTGGTGATAAACTATTACATGGTGTTAAGGGATAAACAATATTTGAATGATTTATCATCAATGTATTATTATTACAATACGATGAATCATTTCGAGTTAAGTAATTAGATGTATCAATTTTATGATTATTGTTGGTTTTATGACTATTTGGAAAAACCTGAGAACGATAACTATGAGCTAAATAAACTGATTGGGGATAAACAGTATTATTACACAAAGATATATTATCGAAGTCAGAATTGATTTTCTGATGTTGTACAAAAACAGGTTGAGGTAAAGACCATTCAGGACAGTGAACTGAATTCATAGGACTTTCAATACAAGATATATTAGAATATGCACTCTCATTGTGTGCCATCAAACTACTAGATGGTACCCTTGAGACATATGACAATGAGGAGGAAAGGGAAGAGGTGGAGGCGGTGGCGGCTGGAGAGGATTGATCAACTTCAGTTGAAGAACAAGCTTGATAAGTAGTAATCGGGAGAGAGTCATCGGAGAATTTGTTAGATACCTGAGAGCATTGAAAACTACTATGATTATTATCAGTAGTAATAATAATAGTAGTAGCAGGAACAACAGAATCATTTTGATGGATACCCTGAAGATCGACTAATCCTTGATGTAGTTCCGTTTTAAATAGACAACTGTAATATAAATGAAAAGGGAAAGAAAAACAATGAAGACAACCAACATGTAAATTATTCGTTGAATAAACCATGATATCTACAAAAACGTACCGTACTTTTATAGAATCGAATTGATAATTAACAGTATTATTAATGATTTTTATAATGAACCTACATTATATAGATCAACTTGAGTAACTGTGAGTTAAGATGGCAAAAACCGAATCAACTAGGCTAGTCAATAGTCAAGATTTAAGATTTTTCATTTAAAACGAGTGGTGATTATAGTGACAGATTTGAACACTGCTTAACTTTGATTCCAGTGACAAGGAAGTATCGATTACCTTAATATAATAGGTATGGTCTGAAAATTGAGTACCAAAACACATACTTTATCAATGGAATTACAGTAATCCAAGTATTATCCCAGTTCCATTGAATCAGAGTACACATACATGGTGAGGAACAATCAAGTTATGATAGTCAACGATCCTTTACCACATAAAAAGCGAGTTCAAACACAGTATCTCAATCTCAGATAATTGTAAGGATTGGTGAATGACAACTTTTGCAACGACTAAACGTTTAGTCGAAACACATTACAGAATTGAAATTTAATTAAATTTCAAAGTGTATATTGGTACATTCCTGCATATGTAGTATTGGTCATCAAAAAAAAAAAATTCAACTTCATTTCTGTGTTCAAAGACCTGCTACATTCCACCCTCATGAACCTGCTCTTGTAATACTTTGTCCGTTTTCAATGACTAGTTGTGATGTCAAAATGTGTTATACTGTACTTTCTTTTCTACAGTTGAGCGCGTTGACCGCCTCACTTATCTTGGGAGTCTCATCAGCCCTTGTGATCTAGTGTGTGACGAAACCTCAGTACGGATACAGAAGGTTCGTCTAGCTTTCGCCATCTTGCGTCATTTATGGCGTAGGCGAGATATCCATCTAGCAACGAAAGGAAGGGTTTACTGTGCAGCAGTTCGTTCAGTCCTATTTTATAGCAGTGAAACATGGTCGATAAGAGTAGGGGATATTCGTAGGCTACTAGTATTCGATCATAGGTGTCTTCAAAGCATTGCTCGTATATCCTGGGACCACCGAGTAAGTAATGCAGTTGTTAGGAAACGGGTACTAGGTAAGGATGGCAACGTCATCAATGGAGCTTCATCAGTTGAGACGGCTGGGACATGTGGTACGTATTCCCAACCATCGACTGCCCCGACGTGAGATGTTTAATGGTGTAGGAGTAGATTGGAAGAAAGCTAGGGGCGGCCAGACCAAAACGTGGCACAAATCCATGAAGTCACTGATAAGTGGGCTGAGTCATGTTGATAGGTGTAGACTGTCTGGTTGGGATCCGCGTAATGATAGCAATCGATGGTTAGAGACCTTGAATGACATGGCTGAAAATCGTTTGCAATAGCGAAGATGCATCCACTCTTTGTGTTCTACCAAATTCTTATCCTCTGAATTCTTCATGTCCGTATCCTTTTTCTCTTTTCAAATTTATTTCACTGTATTATACTCCTTGAAAGCCCCCAAATGCCCTGGTACGGCCGAGAGTGGGGAGAGTCTGCTCTCCCTCTCAAAATGCTCGCACATGGCCAGCGAATATATAGCCTCTGACAGAGAAGTCCTACTCACTGCCTCCTCGTGGCATTATTGTTGTTTACGAAATTGAGAGGACGAAAAGCGAATGTCAGGCGCTTTAACCGGGTTGGTGGACACGGAAAATTCACCTAGGGGAGTTGGAAAACCCTCCTTCCAAACCAATGGTGCACATGGGCTCCAGTATCCTGAAGGAACAAATGGCGTACGAATCAATCATTGATCACCGGCTACCATGAGACTGCATCTCCTCACGATGCTTCACTGTCTTGTGGACTAGACCTTTAGGTCGAAGGCTCGGGGTGTGGCCCCCTAAGAAAACCACCTGCTTCAGTTTGGGCACCTGGGCAGTATCATAGCCCTCACGCAAATCGAATGAGATTTGTGAGGCGCATATATATCTGGTGCTTCCTTGTACCAGTATTTATGTGTTTAAATAAATAAATAAATAAATACTCCTTGAATAACATCTTCAAACCCTAATCTTTCACATAATGCTTATACTCTTACTACTTCTACCACTATGCGATTTGAATCGACAACTTCATCTTTGTGCTAATGTGATATGGCAACTCGAACTGATGTACGTACGTACGTACGAAGTTCTACGTTGTGACTGACTGACTGAGTTTGTTGACTAAACATCACAGACTGCATGCTGGTGATCCTTTAGTCAATACTTTTGATTGTGGTTAAAATCAAAATTAGTCGAGATTACAAATGAATACGTTGCGACACCAATTCCACAAGCATTAAGAAAACTCATGAAAGACGAAACAATATCGTTACTTTGTCCTGACAGAGGTTCCTGTGTAGTCATTCTTAACAGAGATGAATACATCAGCAAAGTTATGTCCATTTTAAATGATCCCACTAGATTTATAATCGACAACACCCAGAAAGACTTAACAGAGGCAACTGAGAAGCGTCTCTTAAAAAAGCTGAGAGAACTGTTGAAGAAAAATCTAATAGATAACCATACATATAATGAACTCAAACCAAAAGGATCACAATTACCATACTTATACGGCCTACCCAAAATACACAAAACCGACATCCCGATAAGACCAATAATATCTATGACCAAATCACCCTTTCATAAACTCGCCCGCTGGCTGACAAGGTGCTTGGAACCAATCCACAAGAAACTAGCACCCTATAGTCTGAAAGATAGTTTTAAATTTGTACAAAAACTTGATAATATAAATGCTTATGATAAATTCATGGTCTCATTTGACGTCTCATGCCTTTTCACAAAAATACCCTTGGATGAAACGGCAGAGATCATATGTGAATATTCTGAACTTTTACCTTTACCAATCCATGAATTTAAACAGCTCCTGTTTCTGTGTACAACAAAACAATGTGTTCTATCATCAAATATATACATATATATTGTTATCATTCCAATCCTTTACATTCAATTATGTCAATTGTTCCACACTATTTATTACCCCAATGCTAAAACTCTAATATATATTTGGTTGTAAGCAGCTGATGATGAGAAACCACGAAATATAATGAATTCATATTATTCTGCATCCATGTTAGTTCGGGCTTTATTTATATTCATCAAAGGGAACTAATTGCATGTAATTTGAATATATTTAATCAAATTAGATCTATTCCAATTAATTATAATACACAATCTAGAACCAAGCACATTCGGTCCAACGACTGAATTTGCCACATCATATCAGTATAACTCGATGAAAATATTAAGATCACTATCACTATCAGAGTATAAACGCTTGCTTTATATAAATTTGTTAAAGGAATTAACTGCATGAACTGAAGATATATATCTATATACTCAAAGTATTATAAAGTTTCAAATGTTCTAATGTATCAATTGAAGGGTGAATGTACACACTATTGACAGAAATAACAGTATTGCTGACTATTGAGAACGTGAGTTGATATTATTATTATGATCAAGCAAATAATTATGTAACCTGATCCTATATATACTCACAAGTTTTATATACATATATAGATATCAGTACATACCTATTATTATTATTATCCACAAATGGAAAGTGTTTTTGGCTAAGTACAATTGAATCTTCCCTTGAAATTTTGTTTGGATTGTTTACAGATGATAAGTTACTCACTGTAGATGAATGAGAACAATAAACTGGTGAAGCCGATGATGTTTTGCGGGACGACAATGATGATGACAACGAACCAATACTACTTGATTGCAGCACAAAGGTCTGAGAATTATGAAATATTGATGACGTTGATGATGGTGTAGTAGGAGTAATTGGTGTTGTTTTAGCTATCAACTGATGTTTAGCAGATGGTCTTTGCATTTTCACTGTATTTCTATGATGCAATGCAGGGTTAACATAAGGGGTTTTATGTGTATTACTTAACTGATGATTATCAATTGTAGGGATTGAACAAGAAAGCTTGATAGGATGTAGAGAAAAATTAATGAGAAAAGAGTATTATTATTATTATAAACTAGCTAATCACTTTAGTAGAACGAATATAACCGAAATTTGTATTTCTGGCGTTTCGTGACTTAATATAAGCCGCTTCTTCAGAGTGAATATATAATCTAAATTAAACTGACACAAGTTTAAACAGCAGTTCCCTTTGTACTACTTAAACGTGTTATTTTAATGAAGGTTATCTATGTACTCTGAAGAAGTGGCTAACATCAAGTCATGAAACGTCAGAAATACAATTTTTCTATTCATTGGGATATAAGAAAAATATATTTATTATTAACTCTCTATTCAATGTTCAATATATTAGAAACTATCAATTACAATCTTGATACTGATACATACAAAATACAGAAAGTTTCCAACTGGAGTAATAATGATAACCAGAGAGTGCCAGACAATTGTTTCATCCTAATGACTACAGGATTTTCTTGTATTTCTAGTTAAGTCATTACTAATAGACTTCAGAAATAATAGAAATGCGAGAATTGCTATCAATGACATTGGATGATCAACACGACATAGTACAAAATGATTTAGGATGAAATTGTAACACTGGAAATCTAATCAGTGATTACGATGGTTACAAGTTTGTTTGAAGACTTGAAGATCCTGGATTTGATCAATGGTTACGACCATCGGTGCGCACCACTCAGGAATCCCCCCCCAAAAAAAAAAACTGTTCAATGCCTGATATTTTTTTTAATTGAGCCTCAACTGAGATCAATCTATGACGGATAGAATCTAAAAATAATACTTAAGTTGTACAATCATACTTGTCGGGATTCAGTAAATACATCATTTAACAAATAAGAAGTGTTTGGAAATTACAGGTGTCAAGACTAGATTGAATGATAAGTTAGGAAATAATAAGATGAAGCCGAAATAGATGAAGGATAATTATCCATTTGATGAGTATGAAGAAAATGAATAATATAATAAGTTCGGTACCTGATGCTTACGTACGATCGGTTTACAGTGGATTTTAGAAAAGACGTGATAATTCAGCGTCTACAAGAGAAGGGATTATTAAGAATTTCCTATACTTGTGGCTGTGGTACTCAAATGACCGCTGTACAGTGTGCAGACTACCGTGATGAGATTATCTTTCGATGTTGTTCATGTTGGAAGAAGAAATCAGCTCGAACAGGAACTTTTTTCGCTCGATCACGATTAAGGTTAAGAAAATTATGATACTTGTTGCAAATTGGATAATAAAAGCACCTGTTACACTTGCTGCCACGTTTGCCGATGTAAGTGAAGTTTCGACAGTTCAGTGGTACGAGTATTGTGGAGATATATGTGCAGCAAAATTGACAAGCTTACACCAAATGTATGGAGGAGTAGGGATAATCGTTGAAGTAGACGAAACAGTAGTAAGGAAACGGAAATTCAACCGTGGCCGTAGTATTAAAGAAGATTAAGTACCTCTTCCATAAATATACCTCACAGGTCCTTGGAATCTATGACAGATCATTACAAAAAGGACATTTCCAACGAGTTAGGAACCAACAGGCATCAACAATAATACCGATTATACAGCAATATGTGCAGCCGGGCACTACGGTGTACACAGATGATTGGAGAGCATATAGATGCCGAAGTAGACTTGGCTACGTGCATGAACTTGTCATCCACAAGCGCTATTTTGTGGACCTTACAACTGGGGTGCATACCAACAACATTGAAGCTATGTAGTCGAGGCTAAAAGAATTTTTGAGACCTTATCATGGCTCCAGAGGCCGACTATTATGGAGCCATATGGATGAGTTCCTGTACCGTATGCACTATGATTTTAGAACTTCTGAACCTTTTTCTAACCTTGAGAAGTTTTTGAGCCATGTAAAAGAACAGTATCAGCTTTAATTTTTTAGTTTTGTATAATATATTTTTACTGTGTACTGTCTTCTGATTGGCTAATATTCCTCAAGGTCACTTAAGATCCGTTCAAAGGTCGTCCATAAAGTTTAGTCTCACCCTTAATTTAGTAAATATAAAAAAATTACTTATTAGCATCATGGGTAAAATAGAAGTTTACATGTACCAATTTTTAACTTACTTGTACTTGTACATTAGGACCAACTTCTTTTAAAAATCGTGATAAATCCTCTGGACGATGATGATGATAATAATGATAAAAATTACCACTTTTAGATGTTGAACTAAATGAAGGTGAGTTTGATGAAATCACTGTGGTAGCATTCAAATTCAATAAACTTACATTCATATTTTGTGTATTAGTATTAGTATCTAATGATAAAGATTTCCGATTTATTGACTTATTAGGAATTACATGTAATAAATGATAAGTTGGATTATGATCATTATGACTGGTTGTTGTTGTTGTTGTTGTTGAAATGATAGTATTATTAGTAGTAGTAGAAGAAATATTAAAAGAAGGTAAATTTTGTATACCATACGTATTTTCATTGACAAAAAATGTATTGACTGGAGGATTCGAATCTGAATTCGACATAGGATTCCGACTATTCACGGATGAATTCAGTGAATACACAGCAACTTGATTATATAATTGATGTTGGATAAGACGCTAATTGAGGAAGAAGGATTATAAAAACAGTTCAAGTAAACAGTATACACTATATTAAAAAGGTCTTTAATTGAGAGAGTTATAGTTAAAAACACCCACAACAAAACATAATATTCGACAGCAGTCCCCAACGTTTTTAACGATTAACGAATTAGGCCTATAATTTTATTGATTTACTAACAACAAGTATATTACACTAACTTGTTCGACAGTTGACCTATTTTCATAAAATCAACCAGTTTCACCGCTTACAAAACATCCTGTTGAATTTGCTGATAAATTAATTTACTAAATTCAGTTTATGAAGACAGTGACTACTAGATTGAGTTGTGTAAGTAGCTCCAGACAACCTAGGCAAGATTTATGAAGTAATCATGGTCAATGATTTAACTTTTGAAAAAAACTTTTCTCAATTAACTAATCCACTAGATGAGTATGAACCATATTCCAAGTGTGGGGGTCATTAGTACTAGCTGGTTGTCTACACCGAAGTGGATGGAGCAGGATTCGAACCAGGAGAATTATTGGCTAGAAGTCGAACACTCTAACCACTACTAAACCATCATATGAAACAGAATCAGACACAATGGTACAGATGCGTTCAGTATTTGTCTTCTCTTAGATCTTCAATTTTTAAACTGTGTTACATTCTTAAATTAATGAATTTATACTTTCTCAGATAATTATATGGATAATCTTTTCTACTGCCACTTCTAATAATGGTACTTTGTCCTACTGTGACATTAAAATAACATCGATCTTGCTTTCTCTTTCTTAGACGAAATCATGTGAAATAGTAAGTTAATTTTTATGCTTTCAGACACAAATAGAAACTATCTAATCACAAATAAATCAACTAACTAACTAACTAATGAACTTACTTTACGTTGTTCGGCTAAAAGACGTTGATTAGTCAATTGATTACGTTGACTTGCTGCAGCTTGTTGACTAGCTAACGCGGCAGCGACAGCAGCTTTATTCACAACATTCGTAATGGTAGTAGTAGTATTAGTAGTAGTAGTAATAACACTACTACTACTACCACTAATACCATTGTTTCCACTATTATGACGTCGTAGTACAGTATGCCCAATACCACTTGTTGTCTGAGGTGAATAACTTGACCATGTTGTACAAGTTGTAGTCATTAAATTAGTCATTGCTAATTATGTAATAAGTGAGAGAAAAAAAGAAACTTTTTTTAAAAAAATTCGTTAGATTCTAGTAAAAATTTAAACAGAATCAATGTACTTTATCAAAGATATCAAATAACAATTAAGAGAAAGAAAGAAAGAAATCGTATACTATCTCCCCCCCTTAGGTCTTCACAAATCAAAGTGCATAGTATCTATCTAAATAACAATAACAATTAAACATTAAATTAGCATGAGATGAAACAATTTCGAATAGTACACAACTTAGAAGTAAAATAAATATCAGACAATTGAACAAGTTTCATTGTATTACAACAATAAAAAAGCAACAGTCAGAATTACAATGAATTTATGTTGGGGCATTTATGATTATTAATTACTATGCAGAATTATTTCCAAAGATAATTATTAATAAGATTAGATAGTTGAAATCAACAGTCAATTGAAGCTAGACCATCATGGAAAACCTGGAAGCACTGGACGGTCGTTTCGTCTTATTACGGGACTCCTCAGCAGTGCACACCCACGATCCCGTACTCGCGACATTCGAACCCACGACCTATCAGCCTCGCACCAGAGCACTTAACTGATAGACCAGTGAGCCGGTATCCATGGTGGTCTAGCTTTAATTGACTCATGATTTCAACTATGAAAAATACTAAAATCTCCACAAAACCCCTTCTGAATAAGATTAGAGCATTCAATTTTCAATGCACAAGTTACATTTTCGAACACTATTACATCAATCTTTGTTTTTGGAAACAGATTTATATCAGTAGTCCTCCTCATGCACAAAGTGTAGTTTGAAGTTGAGTACATAGACTTGTACTTGATAAATGACATACTGATTATGTACACCGAGAAACTTGAAAATCCCAAAGTTCTCTCTTTCTCTCTCAATTAAGATAATCAATAAGCATTGTTACTGAATGTTCTGATTCTAGAAATGGTCAAGCCAGCACATCGAAATAACCAAATTTATCTATATTGGCTGGGATATTTGTTCTTTTAGGCTTTAATCATAACAGTCTGAATAAATTAAAAGTACCAACTTAAGATCCAAGGACAAATTTGTACATATGACTGCACTGAGATGTTTTTGTTGCCCGTTGGTCTGATTCCAATTTGGATGAACGTATCAACATGTGAAAAGAAATCCTCTATTTCAGTCCACATATTACCTAAGCTAACTCTATTTGTGCGATGGCGGTAATAAGAAGCCAAATACGGGCTGCATTGAGAGAATTTATTTCAAGCATTCGTTTATTCAGACAGACATTCAGAATAAGAAGCGGATCGGAGAAGGCGAGTGAGCCAACTCGATTTGACCAAGAGTAACTCAATATTTATAGTCAGACAAAAAATAAGTTACAAGGCTAAGCACTTAACACTCATATAAAAACAGTCAAGATTAAAAAGCAAATAATCAACAAGGTTAAAATGTGGCTTGAAAAGAATGGATAAACTAGTCTGTCCGGAAGCTAGAATAACTCATGTGAGCTCGACTTAGTACCAGACACCACAATGTGACAGGAGTAAAGGGTTCTCCTCAAATAACCATAATTCGGAGTGACGTTATCTTTCAACAACAAGAAGAGGAGTTTCGACTTTATAAAAATGTCACACTTGATCTTATTACTACATCGTCTTCGGGTGCAAGGCCTTTAAGGTACATAGCTAAAACATAAGGAACAACTAACAAAAAGGCCGTATGTGACCGTTCTCAATAACTTTTACCCTTTTGTGGTCTACTTTACTTATCAAGTACCTCAAGAAAAGATAAACTATCACAATGTGGGCAACTGGGATATAACAATTGTCTACACACCTCTAAAATCACTCGAGTACACCATGTTAACGATCAAAATATCCAACAAAAACTCCCTGAAACAGATCAAGATATATGACATCTACAAAAATACGACAAATTACCCGGATCTTGCACTGGAGAAACATGCTTCAATGACACTATTATATCATTCCGCGGAATTGAGTAGTCAGGAGTATTACTGGATAGTGCAGGAGTACTACTATTATTATGATCATTGATTTTTACAGAATACCCAGAAAATTCTGTTACAGCACCGTTATTACTATCATTATTTGATGATGTGACTGGCAATTTCTCCGTAACTAGGCCCTGTTGTAATTGTTCACAGATACGTGCAACAGCTTTAGCATCATTTTGCCAATTAACTTCATCTCGATGAACAAAATCACCATCAACACTAGCCATATTATCACCAACAGTATCGACTTGATGATCAGATATTGATGTAGATGAAGAGAATCTAGATCTTTTAGAACTGGGAGATTCACTTAAATATGGCAATGAATTATTATTACCAGCTTCTGTACCAGTAACAATAGGAGTATTGATAGTAGACGTAGTAGTAACAGCAGTAGTAGTATCACACTGATTAGGATGACAATATTCATTTTTTTCATTATTTCTTTCTAATTCATCTCGTCGTAATATCTCACATAGAATTTCCACTTCTTCTGATATCTCTTTTGATGAAGTGGATGGATGTCGTTTGGGTAAATCTAATGATGAAGAACATGATGAAGATGTGTTGCGATTATTCTCTTCTAATAGAGCGTCATTAGGATTAGTTATTGCTTCATGGATTAACTGTTGCAGATCATCATCATTCCATTCGACTGGAGCTATTGAATATGACGATGGGGGTGGTGGTAATATGGACGAACAGCTGTTCGTAGGACCAGTGGAAGATAACCCTCCGCAACTGCTAGTACTAGTAGTACTAGCAAGTAATCTACTGAAAGGCTGATTGTCATAGGCGATCGATGTGAACTGCAAGCTTTTAAAAATAGAAGGGAATCGAATTTTAATAATTAGGATACTATAGATAGGTTGAAATATCATATCTTAAAAAACAAGAAATTCGTTTACCATACTAAAAATAATGAAAAGCTGTTCTAATGATTTAAACACCTTACTCCATATATTTCGGTTTAAGCAATTGTTGGATAGTATCTTGTGTTCTACCACTGAATCGCATTGTATTACAAATTATGAGGAATGTAGCTAGCAGCTTAACTGAATCACGAATAAATTATCATATGGTGTAGAAAAGAAACGGTTGACTGGTCCTTTTTTAAATAATCAGCTTTCGCAAATTGATTGGGGCATATTATGCATAAATTCTAATTCCCTTACCACTGGGTCTTCTGTCATGCAGGTTATTGGAAGATACATTTAGTTTTCCATTCTCGTTTCGACTTGGAAAGAGTACAGTAAAGTATTGTGTATGTACTAAGATATGAGATACGATTTTTGAATATGAAAACTAGTGACATATTGTGGTGTGTGCTACTGATGTCGACAGATATAAGTAGTATGTATCATCAATCATAAGTGAAAGAAACGAGAACGAGAAGAATGAATGATTGGTATAGAATCAAAAGAACAATGAAATCTGAGAAGATTGACTGATATTTGTAGAAGGAACAGTCAAGTTTAATACAATTGATTGACATTTTGCAAATTAAGTATTTACTGTATAGTTCTCAGATTATAGTAAGACGTTCTGCAGTTTTGTCCCCACTTGTATTCTTGTTCACTACAATACTATGTAGTTGCCAAAGTGAAAGGTGAAGAGGAGTCTTCTTTTCCCCTTCAATGCTTTAATTATTTTAATAGGATCTTAGTTTTCTTTTTGCAATACTAAACTATAATATCTGCCACTTCTCCCTTGATATCTTAAACTAGGTAAGTAAAAATTGATCAGTAATGAAGGCAAGACAAAATCGCAATGCTTACAATGCCGTGAAATCTACGCAATCATATAGAACGCTACTTAGGGTTCAAATAACTTCGTACCGTAACTGAATGTGGTAGGGATTCAAATACAACGAGAAGCAACGGTTCTTCGCAAAACTGCAGATATATCTTGTCACTATTCAAAATTATTTAGCAGAAAGTGTGAATTCAAGTGCCTAGTTGAGATTATCATTATGGTTAGGATTAGTGACTTAAGAAAGGGTTAGCGCAATCAGTAGTTAGTCAATCAAAACCAAGATAAAACCTTGAACGTATGTGTACTACTCGCCAGCTGCTACAACATAGATGAAATTACTAAGATGAGTGCCATAGTGTTAAAAGTAGCATAAATGGCGGATAGTGTGGAAGCCGGCCAGGTAGTCTGGAATCAGTCAATCAACATAGAACCTGGAACAAATCTACGTTGGTCCAAGTTGCTATACCATATTAGCACGACAAGATGAAATTAGCAAGGTGAATAGAAAAGGAATGGAAATAATGTAGCAGTAATGAGAGTGAGAAAATAATTATACAAAACAAAAAGAAAAGATCTTTATGAACAAATAATCCAGTTTTCTTTTACCAATATAAGATAGATCAACAATCAATCACTGTACAGACTAATATCAACTTCTGATTTCCCTAACTTTGACTTTAATTCAAACTACTACGCTAGCCTTGGTAGGTTAGAGTGGACAGTGATTAGTCACCGATACAAAATAGTCAAAATAAACTCCTATCTATCAGATCCTCATCCGGTCACTGTTGGTATAATACAAGGTAGTCTTTCAAGTGATTTTCTTTTTATAACCCGCATGAATGATATCTCAAATTCCTTTAGCAAGAGTAAACCTTTTCTATACGCCAATAGTATTAAGGGATTGGATTTGTTTTCCACATAGAGCTCAATAAGCTTGTCATTTGGTGCCCAAAATGGAATTTGGAATTTATCTTTGTTAAATGTGGATGGATTTGCTTTCATAACCTTTTTCTCAATTTTGACTATACCATAAAAATGTATTATTCTGGTTTAATATAGTGGTTAATGGTTTAGATATTCTAACAATCTAGACTTCTTAGAACATGTTTCAAAAACAGACTTCATTGTCTTGAAGAATTTGAGTTGTTCACTACGTAATCTATGTAACAATAACCAACGTATCTTAATCTACAAAGTATGCATACAATCAACTCTACAGTACTGCGTTTTTAGTTTGAGTGGTGTTTGATTCAGGGGTAGACTTAGGTTGGAATCTGTCTATCGGTGATTAACACTTCTTATTTTTGAGATTGCCACTAATCCTTCTAATCTAGAGCTTTTCCCCAAATAATTACATTTTGCTGTGATAATATGGTATGACAGCTTGAGACGACGCATATATGTGTCACGTTCCACGTTATGTATGACTAACTGATACTCTGATAACAGTTTTGTGCTCTTAAATGTGATCACCTCTGTTTATGTATTTTGTCCGCATCGTTTACCCTACGTTATTACCCATCTTTGTGACGACTTTTCAGACAATGTGCCCTAATTTATCTTAAATATCACCTCGATTCGTATCAACCTGATTTCGTCTATAAATTAATGAGTATTCTGTTTTTATTATTATACGTAATACATATTCCAACCACTTCAGCAACTGGAGATCCACAAGCTTATCAACTTAACTACTATCTTTGTTCGATAGTGATCAGAAAAGAAAAATTAAACGTGAGTTTGATTCACGCTTAAAAGTAAAAATATTCTCTAGCTAGGATCTATCCGGCCGCTAGATTCCATACATCACAATGTTCAGATGACAGAGATGGAAAATGAACAGTGTCGACTTTTAACAAGAATAAAATGGAAGAATACGCAAACAATTAATACTCCGAGTACAACACATAAGATAATGATCATGAGAATTGAGCATACAACAAAATGTTATAAATCAACTTACTTAATTTTAAAAGATGACGTGTCATCACTGTTCCTTTCTTCTTTACATTTATTGATCGTGGAAAAAGTATTATTATTGAATGATAAATTTGAATAGTTTTCAACATTAGCCACAGCATCTGATATTTCTTCTGGTTCCAATTGTGCATCTAATAATAACTGACATATACTAGATTGTCCAGGTATTAAACTACTGGTGGAATTGTTCTCTGAATCTTTGTTTGTTTTTACAAAATATTTATCTTTACTTTCTAATTTAGATTTTACATTAGAATTGGGTGATAATGTTGACCAGGAAAATGTTGACAATGTGTTTTCATCATTAGGTTGATGATCAAAAGAAGATGACATAGGTTTACTGAAAGTAACATTATTTGAATTGATGAATAGGCCTATTATGGTAAATATAAGTAAAGTGATATGTCATACAAGTACAAATATTGTATTGTCAATATACCAATATGATTCAATATAATGATTAACATGTTAACCTTTCTAACTACTCAATAGAAATAATAGTAATCACTTAAAATCATTCGTGTAGGATTAAGAATAACAATAACCATAGTAGTACTCTATGACAAAAGTCAGTAAGAATGAAATGCTTAGAAATCTGTCGACTCTGTTTAATGTCGAATAGTTTGTTGCAGAGTCTTCTGACCAATATAAGCAACTATGCATCGACACCTGAACTAATGATAGGGGGTGAAATAGTTGAACGTGTTGACCGCTTCACCTATCTTGGAAGTCTCATCAGCCCTTGTGGTCTGGTGTGTGACGAAATCTCAGTACGGATAAAGAAGGCTCGTCTAGCTTTCGCCAACTTGCGTCATTTATAGAGTAGGCGAGATATCCAACTACCAACCAAAGGACGGGTTTACTGTGTAGCAGTTCGTTCCGTTCTACTTTATGGCAGCGAAACATGACCGGTAAGAGTGGAGGATATTCGTAGGCTAATATTATTCGATCATATGTGTCCTCAAAGCATTGCTCGTATATCCTGGGACCACCCGGTAAGTAATGCAGTTGTTAGGAAACGGGTACTAGGTAAGGATGGCAAATCGATTGATTAAATAGTGAAACTTCATCAGTTGAGATGGATGGGACACGTGTTACGTATGCACAACCACCGGCTACCCAGACGTGCCATGCTTTATGGTGTAGGAGTAGGTTGGAAGAAAGCTAGGGGCGGCCAGACCAAAACGTGGCACAAATCCATGAAGTCACTGACAATTGGACTGAGCCATGCTGGTAGGTGTAGACTACCTGGTTGGGATCCGCTAGACGACAGTAACCGATGGTTAGAGACCTTGAATGACATGGCTGAAAATCGTTTGCAATGGCGAAGGTGCATCCACTCTTTGTGTTCTACCAAATTCTCATCTTCTGAATTCTTCATGTCTCTATCTTTTTTTCTTTTCAAATTTATTTCACTGGAATATACTCCTTCAATAACATCTTCAAACCCTAATCTTTCCCATTACTGCTTATACTCTTACTAATTCTACCACTATGGGATTTGAATCAACAACTGGATCTCTGTGCTAATGTGGTATGGCAACTCGAACTGATGTACTTGTGTACGAAAATCTACGTTTTGACTGACTGACTGACTGAGTTTGTTGACCATACATCACAGACTGACTTTAGCTAGACAACCACTGATAAAGTATGAAATTAAATAGTTAGCTGTTATTTAGGCTTAATTTATAACTTTTCGGCATATTGTTCATCAGGAATTGATTATCCAATATGTAGTTGATACATTTTAGATAAACGTTTTCAAATTAAATCATCAAAAAGAAATAGAACGATACAATAAAATTGATTATTCAATTATCAGAATGATGTGTCAGTCAGTCAGTCAGTTACAACGTAGAACTTCGTAAGTACGGACATCAGTTCGAGGTGCCATACCACATTAGCAGTTGTCGATTCAAATCCCATAGTGGTAGAAGTAGTAAGAGTATAAGCATGATGCGAATCATATAACAGTAATGAATACATCAAAAGAAATTCAATAATTACCTTGACTTGTACATTTTTCACTTGTTACCACAGAAGGTGGATTAATCGAATGGCAATGATCACTTTGTGAAATATTTGAACTGATTATTTTACTTCTGTCATGTGAAGTTATCATGTTACATTGAAGATTTTCATATCCTTGTGCAGCAGCATTTGAAAAAGATTTAGTAGATTTACATTGATAATCATTTTGTCCAAATAAAGAAGTATATTTAGGAGAATCTACTGAAGAATATGATATTATATCAGAGACTAATGGAAAATCTTGTAAAAGAAGTTGTGTTAACGATGTGAAAGGTGGACTAGGAATTACATCTGAATTTTGTGCTTCAGATATACCAGAATTTTTTCTTATACTAGGCGAAGGAACTTCTTCAAATTGTGAAGCATGTCGAGTTCGTTTATTACCGGGTGACATATGTGGACTAAATGGTGATGAAATTGATTGTGTAGTTGCAGGACCACTACGACATCGTTTACTAGAATTTGTTGTTGGTTGATTATTGCATAGATTATCTAGAGAAACAGCTATTAATCGACATTCCGATTTTCGATTGTTTAGTTGTCGTTGTAAATTATTGATTTCAGATTCAGTGTTTGTAATTATGTTAGAAGTGTTAAAATCAGTTGTATCTGGAACAAGTTGAGAGGTCACAGCTACAGAACGTGGTAATGTTGGAGAGGATAACTTCAGTAAATGCTAAAGTAAATAAAAATATTTATGAATTACTTTTTGAAGGTCCGTTTACATGTATGACTATAACACTACGGTCAACATAGAACAACACCATTTACCATTCTAAATTAATTTGCAAATAACATGTTTTAAATTTCATCAATCTGTCCTATATTTGATTTCATCAAGATACCAACATATATACCAAATGTTAAGTGTTATTTTTTTATTTAAAAACACATAAATATTGGTACAAGAAGGTACCAGATAAATATTCGCCTCACAAATCTCATTTGATTTGTGTGAGAGCTGTGATACTTACTGTCCAGGTGCCCAAACTGAAACAGGTGGTTTGCTTAGGGGGCCACACCCGGAGCCTTCGACCTAAAGATCTGATCCACAAGGTAGCGGAGCATCGTAAGGAGATGCAGTCCCATGGTAGCTGGTCACCGACGATTGATTCATACGCCATTTGTTCCTTCAGGATCATGGAGCTCATGTGTACCATTGGCTTGGAGTCAGGGTTTTCCAACTTCCCTAGGTGGACCCTCCGTGTCGACCAACCCGGTTAAAGCGCTGGACATTCGCTTTTCGTCCTCTCAATTCCGTAAACAACAACACCCGGCCACAAGAATGCAGTGAGTAGGACTTCCCTGACGTAGGTTATATTACGCGTGGCCATGTGAGAGCGTTTCGAGAGGAAGAGCGGACTCTCCTCACCCTCGGTCGTACCAAGGCACTCAACCAAATGTTGAGTGTATGGTATAGCAATGCTGGTGAAAGCTCATCAAAAAGTCTATCACAAAATATAATTGTAGGATTTTTGCACTGAAAATGTAAAACAGTTGACTGTTTAATTCCCATATCTCACTTACTATTACAAGTAAACATATATTATAATGGCTGTCAATATCAATATGGGAGAGAGAAATCATTCAATTAAAAGAAAAAGTGCATAAACGTAATTTACATATGAAAACAGTATCGATTAGTGTTATTCATAGAAATCCAAAATGTAGAAATTTCAATGTCTAATTCTATGGAACGAAACTTAAGAAAGATTGCATAGTTGCACGTTAACCATTCGACATTTTTACTAGATAAGTAAAGGCAAACAAAAAGGAAATAAATTACACTTTTTTCCGCTCGTACCAGATGAAAAACCAAAGCGTTATCACAATGCAGAAGTTGAAAGCAGGGTTGGTGTTGAAAGAATCAGGACAATTATTGAAACTTTCTGTGAACGAGCAATTACTCTGGCTAATGTGTAAAATTAGGTTAGAAAAATATTAGACATGGTATCAATTCATGAAGTCATGGACTGTTTTCAGTCAAGTCAGTAGAGAGGTATATACCTCCTGGGTTAAGGTGCATATACAGTAGTAGTAATTAATAGCTTAAAACTTTAAAGCGGTAAAATCCAGTTGTAGTCATTGTTGTTGTACAGTAAAAAACTAAAGAGCAATAGACACGTGGTTCGTCCCAATGTAATGGTTCAAATATTTAAGTGTTCGCCGTGAAGACCCTCAGCCTGATCCGGTCACGGTCAAGTTGTCAAGTGCTTCTTGATCTTCAATACCACCCTAGAAGAGATCAATCTGTGACAAATAAAACTTAAAAATAAAACTGATCTTCACCCAACTTCTTGAAACAAACTTTGACAGAATTAACACGAGACAAGAATCAATTAATTTTATGAAAATACTTAACTGACAGATTATATTAGAAATGGTAATGACTTACTCCCCCATCAGAAGTATTCATATCTGTATGATGTCCAACAGAGTGATTTTTTGCTGGGTGAAGTAAACGCTGTTAGTATTAAAAAAAAGAATATTTTTGAAGATATAAAAGATAAATTGGAATCCAGTCAATAATAATAATAATAAATGAAATGAAATCGACATTAGGTAAAGCGAGATAGATTGTTTAAACTATATCCATTATAAGCTAAACCTACATTTCCTTAATAAACTAATCAATAAAGTGAGTACAGTTAGACGAAGTTCTTTTATTCACAATTTCATATTGTAAGGATGTGCAAGTACTGATAGTTATAAATATAGTCATCTATTCAATTAGTATTGTTTGTTTGAATCTTCCCATTGACGTTTTTAGGACTGCAACTGGTCAGTCTCTTATTGTCATATGTGCATACTATGCGTATTGCCTCGATATAGCCTTATTTCACAAGCATGGTAAGCAAAGATGAATGGTGGCTAGCAGTGGAATCCACGATGCGCGTTTCGTCCTATTTGGGACTCATCAACTGGATGTACCTGCATCTCAGAGTTGATGTTCGCTCTGGGACTCGAACCCAGTACCCTCGCTTCAAACGCCATCGCGTTATCCACTCGGTCACTGAGTCCTGATAGCCACTTGCTTGTGCAATGGGGTGAAGTTTAAATTCAATTAGTATTGTTTGTCATCTATGTTAAATATAAGGATAAGTTACAGTATCAATTATTTTTTTAAAAATTTTCAAAGAAAATTAAAGTAACAAATAGAAGTTGATAATTTTTCACGTAGGACCAGGTACATATATACATCGGTCCAAGTTGTCATACCTCATTAGTATAACAAGATGAACACCAAATCCATAGCAGTTACTTCAATGGTAGCTGCTTCTATGAACTCGGTGTTCATCTTGTTATACTAATGAGGTATAACAACTTGGACCGATGTATATATGTGCCTGGTCCTACGTTGTGTAGATGACTGATTCAATGTTTCATAGTTAGTCCATAACATAATTCTTTGACATACATAATCGACAGATTCCATTAGTAATAAAACATATACAAACGGCATTGAAATATGAGACTTAAATAATATTAATAGTATCCTACAAGAGTTTACAATAAGTCCCTTGTTTATACTAGACTCTAATGTAAACTCAGAATTATATAATTTTGATATTTTGAGACGAAGACTAAGAGGCATGTTCTACAAAGACCAACGTAGAATAGTTGTACAAAATTTAAAGTCGAATTCTAGTCAAGAGGAATAGAAAATGAATTCATACTCATTATCCATGAGAGTTAAATAAGTATGCACGGAGGATACAATTGATAATGAGTTGAATAAAATCCAAACATTTGAGGAAAATTGTACTCATACCAAGTTTATTGACAAAAAAGAACTCCTACAGTGACGAAGATATTATTCACGAATATTGAATTCAAAAGGAGATATGGTAACAAAAATCTTGGAAAACCAACCGTCAAGGAAAACTTCCTACACAGGTGTGCTTAGAATTGTCTTCTACAGTAGGTACCTGGGAATTTTTTTTGAATAATACTCACTGCACTAGTTATTCTCATCACGACTGACACATGTATTATTTCGACTATTTTACTCCTCACTTTGTTAAGTGCATCTGGTTGTCCTGATGAGATATGGCAACTGGGATTGACTGTTTTAAGATTGATGAATTATTATTTATTAAAATGAATGAAAAAGTTCCAGTGAAGGAAATTCTGGACGATATCCTTTTCTGAATCTCTACAATCTTATTTATAGGTAGTAGTCTATAGTAAAGTATAGGAGTGTTGCAAAATTATCTAAGGTTAATATACATATAACGTGATAGATGTACTCGGTTTTTAGTCATACACTTGTGTTTCTGAGAGAGAGAGAGAGAGAGAGAGAAAGGGCTAGTGAAACACTAATCAGTTGTTCAAATCCATATAGCGAGAGTAGTGAGATTCGAAACTGCGACTTAACAATTGCAAATTATTGTATAATCCAACCACTAGACAGTAGTTATCTCTCCTTACAATTTTAATCATATTTAATTGTATAAATATATATATACATACATCGACTTCAATGTAATAGATTATTTACAACTTTTGAATCAATTATTTGCAGGATCCAACCCCACACTTATAGATCCAGTGCAGTTCGATTAGATGAATAGTATAATCAGGCTGTACGAAGTGTTGAACTCTAAGCCGAATAGATACTTGTGTACTTTAATGAACAAGTTACAGTAAATTTACGTTACTTATCATTAAAGTGTAAATATCGACAGTACGTTGCATTCAATCACATTCAGTTGATGAATTCCAAATATAAACAACTAATAAATGCAGGTCATATTAAAACTTTCATTTAAGCGGTCGTAATTCTAATATAGAACATGATCAATTAGTTATTCAACACTGAATAACAATAACAAGCGGGGAAAATTTGCAAACCTACATAAATATGATTAAGTGCATGACTAACAAGTATATGATAGGCAAAGATTCCAAAATAAACAGATATCAAATAGATTAAACACTTACAACTAATAAACTCTCAGTTCGTGGTTGTGAAGATCGAATTTCAACGTACGACAAATTCACCGACGATGTAACAGTACCAGCACCAACAGTAGTCGTTGTCGTAATCAATGAACCACTATTACTGGAAGAAAATAATGAACGATTATTGACTTGTAGTTCGGAATTAATTTTCTGTTGGGACATGGATATTGGGCTATAAGCTACTTCTGTCAAAACAGGTGAACCATACTGAAAATTGTGCGTTTGACTGGAAGATGCCATACAACATGATGCTCTTGGTGAAATCACCTGACTGTGCAACGATGATGATGAAGGTGGTGAGATTCCAGAAATTGACTGTTGCTGTGGCTTATCTCCAACTTTTGACTGACATAATGATGGTGGTAATATGCAAAGATCAGCTTCTTCAGACAATAACCATTCAAGCATACAACACTGTGAATTAGTTGATACTCGAGGTAAATTACCAGTAGATGATGTGTATGGAGTTTCATTAGAAACACTATTATTAATGTTGTTTTTGTTATTATTTAGTGGTTGTGAAACAATCCGTTCATCTGTCTGTTTTATACATGATGACAATGGTGAATTACTCACAGTTTCATCACAAGATGTAGATATCTTTTGAACCTTTTAGTAAAGCAGTGGAGAGAAACAAGAAACTGGGATAAATACTTATACGATAAAACTAGACAAAGTAAAATCAACTCCATCCAAAAATCCTGATCATGTTCTGAACATTTTTAAGAGGTTCAAAGTTAGTCGTAGTCAGCTTAGGACTTAATAGAAGAATTATCCCCACAAAAAAATATGTAGAAATAAGAGAAAAACAGAAGATGAGTGAAGAGCGAATTAATCCGATCCACATCACTAAAACTTTATGTAAAACACTATTGGAACCCAGAAATCAATGAATTCCATGGATCGAATTCTATGACTTTACCTAATTATGTTTTCATTAAAACCAAGTCACCAAGGTATTTACAAAGAAATATGCTATCAATATTTAAAACATAAGACATTCAGTTAGCTACAACGTAGGACTAGGCACATATATGCATCGGTCCAAGTTGCCATACCTCGTTAGCACAACAAGATGAACACCGGATTCGTAGAAGTAATTAATTTAGTGGTGGTAATATATAAAAGATACGTTGTATATAAGGATATAGTATAGGTAGGAAGAACGTTATGAAGCAATTTTAATCTCAAGGTTTAAGGGAAGATAAAGAGTGTATACACCTACGCCATTGTGATCGATTCTGAACCATGTTACCTAGAGTCTCCAACCATTGGTTACGATAGTCACGCGGACCCCAACCAGGTAGTCTGCATCTGCCAACATGGCTAAGACCACAAGTTAGTGACTTCAAGCACTGATGCCACGTTTTGATTTGGCCGCCCCTCTCTTCCAACCATCGTCAATACTAGTCAGCATAGAGCGTCGTGGTAATCGGTGTTCAGGCATAAAACATAAGACCAAATTATCTGGATTGCTAACAATTTTAAGAACTATGCGATTTAAACAAACTAATATTAGCAAAAACTTAGACAACACTTTTATCATAATAGGAATTCTATACACTAAATTTATTTCATTTTAAACGTTTTTCGAGGTATTAGATAGTTGAAAGTAGTCGGAACATAACCATCTATGGACAATGCGGTTGGTACTAGTCGACAAGATGCACTTGCAAACTTGAAGGAATTGATGCCTCTCTTCTGATGATTATTTTCAACTGCCTAATATCTCAGTATAGTGCACGCGTTGTTGAACCAACGGCATCATTGGTTATGTTACAACTTGATCAATAGAATTTGACTATCACTAAAGAACTAGACAAACATGATATTTGGTCGATATAACTCAGTGATCAACTGATTGTAACGATTTTTAAAGAAATTATATTGAATCAAGCATAACAATTACAACCAACTTACCGTATTCCCTGTATCATTAATTTTAGATGAAGTTGCACAAGTTGCAGTAACATTAGGACATAACACACCTGAATTGCTTTCTATAATATTGGTTTCATTATGAAACAGTTTGTTTGATATTTCAGGTGAAAACATTCCAATGGTAGACGACGTTGTATCACTACTACCGACACTGGCGCACAATGACTTAGTAGATGGTATTGTTGTTATTGTTGACAGAATGAAAGGTCTAGTAAAAGAAGGATTCGTTCCTTCAATGACGTTGATGACAGAATCGTAAGCTGAATTTTTTCCTTTGGAGTAAAGAAAAAAGCAAAACAAGAACAATCATCAAGTAAATGATCGCCACAAATAGGTGTCTAGTTGGGTGGTTCGTGATGAACTCTTATCAGTTTAGAAAATTACCAAACTGACTGAAAGTAATATGCTTGTAGCGTGTGTACTCCTAATGATACTGTAGGTGAGGACTGTTGGAAATTCTCCAGGCTTGTGGGGAAGTAGCTCAGTGGTTAGAGAATTCAACTAGTATACACGGAACCGCATGTCCAAATCTCCCTATATCTACTGCGATTTAGTCAACCGGATAGTACTACCAAAATGAGATCAAGTTGGTCAGTAATAACACAATCTGGTGTGGTTGGTTGAAAACTTCAGTAGATGACAATTAGATTTTATTTCGGGATAATGTCCTGAATCAACCAAAAATATTAATATTAAAAGTATTCTTGCAGGTTTACCACATATAGTAAAGTCAAATAGTTAAGCTTTACATTACTTCCTTCTTGAAATTGATGATACAGACGTTTGTTAACTATTTGGTAATTTCCAACATTATGCAAAATAGTACTTTCGTGTATATTTTTTGCTGAGTTAAATTACTATGCGACTGGCTAACTAACAGTCTATGAAAGGTGAACTAACTAACTATTTATGATACTTATACTTTGTATTGAAAAGAAACAGCATTTATAAGTAGAATACCAAATAGAATAGAAACAATAACATAGAATAAGCGGTAGGCAATTTAAAAATCTCGAAACGCCAGTGAAATAAACCGCTAATGAAGAGATTCATTCTAATACACACTGATCCTTGATAAAAATGGAGACTAATGTAGGTGAGCGAATGTTGAAGGAAATGTAGCTTTTGGTAGTGATTTACGGTTTATTATCATCGATATTTTTATTGTATAGTTAGTAGATAACTGTATTATTTTATTTATATATTCCCTTCATTGTGAGCTGTCTATAAACTTACTAACTATCGTCATAGGTTTTACTATTTCTCTAACTATTACTGACTAATTACGTACTGTTGGCTTCGTTCCTTCCGCTTATGGCATGATTGTATAGAAAGTAAGACCCCTTATTTGGGGCGTGTAGTGGCCCAATAATTCGTGCATATAAGCTGGGTGGTTAAAATATAAGAACAGAAGCTTATTCTTTTGAATTACCAGACCGATAGGAGTGACGTTTATTCTAACTCAAGGTTAATCGTATCAATTAGAACGTATTACTGATCAAGTCCTAGGACACTAAGCTATAAACCAAGTAGCATTGGCGAGTCGAGCAAGTAAAAGCGACTAACTACTTAAACATAACAGAAATAAGGACACCCATTAAAAAGTAGCGATACTCAACATATAAATAATAAGATGATGGAGATATTCAAACCATTAATCAGTCATAGGTTTTGACGTAAGACCTAGAGTATGAATGTATATAGGCTGAACTTACAACACCCATGTACTAAGTGCAGAATTTTGTATTCAACTTCAAGTTAAAACTTACTTGCATGTAACGGCTAGAATGATACCATGTATCTCTGCCAAAGTACATGAAGTGTGGTTTAAACATGAGATATAATAGTTGCAAAGCCTAAGTTTTATTTACCAGTAGGCAATATTGTTTAATTTCATTGATCTCATGAAAGTTGGTGTTTTTACATGATGTAGCTGCCGATAACAAATGAGATATTTCATCTAGCATCACTTATCACTGGTACATCTATGACATATGATTCATAAATACATGAAAAACAATCATTTTTACACTGAAGTAATTTTCTTTTATTGAATGAACAATAATTCAGAATAGAAAATATCATTGAACTCACCATTTTCATCATAATCTAACGTTGATAATCCCAACTCTTGACTATTGTCCGACTGAAGCATTACAATATCATCTGTTTTAAAACATGAATCTATTTCTGACCTAGGTTCAGGTAAATTATCTGTGATAAATGCTTTAGGCCCAAGATATTGTCTAACAACTTGTCGAACTCGACGAGCAAAATTTTCACGTACGACATTTGATACATTATGCGATGAAGAATTCGGAATTTCAGCAGTAGTAGTAGTAGTAACTGGTATTGTAGAAGCTGACGATTTCAGAGGCATTCTTGAAATTTCTGAATTACATTTAATAAGTCTATTCATTTCCTGCCATATTTGACGAATTTCTTGTATTGCTTGAGGCGGTAAAAGATGTTGCAGCATTAAAATTCTAAGAACCAGCAAAGAGAAAGTAATACATAAACGTACTTAGTGGTTCGCCTTCAATAATCAAATTTATACGTGAAGGTATGTGAAAACAATGAAGGTATTATTTTAACACATATGAATATGCTTTTTTGAAAAAAATGGAGAGTGTTAGAAAGATCCCGACTTATCTAATTTTTGTTAGTAAATTTCCTTCGATAATCCAACGCTCAAATTTTTTTGGAATCCATATTTTCGTGTCACTTTCTCTATCTTTTTGATTTGTTGATACTATTGGTTTCACTATTCGAAGACTAGTGTTAATGAGTTGTGTGCAAGTTGCCGTATTGCTGAGTTCACATGAATTTTAGAATAATTTCGATCTTTTTTAATTTGGATTAAATCTAAACCCAGTCGGTAGATTCAACAGAGAGCAACGACAAAAGTAGTCTTCAGAAATAAATATTTAATTTAACCGTTAAATTACGTTATTGTAGACGAAAACATTCATTCGTAGAGTAGTATGAAAACTTATGCCTGATATGAACAAATATCATTCGTGATCAGTCAGTCATTAACAACTTAGGACTTGACACGAGTATATATCGGTTGAAGTTGTCACACCTTGCATCAAAACAGCTAGATGATATTAAACAAGACAAGAAGTATAGAAAAGTAAATAATATAGGAAACAATAAAAATCTAAACGTGAAAAAAAAAACTCAAAAGAAAAAGGTAAGATCAAAATACGAATATATTAAGTGAATATAATTGTCACTGTGACCCATTTTTCGCCGTTTCATATAATATCTCAAAATACCTGATTATGAGTACAACGAAACACATACCTCAACTACCTTAGTCGATGAACGCTTGTAGACTAACAGGTGAACTTACATTCTTTATCTAATACTCTGCTCACAATTACAAAATAACCCACTCAGTGGTTCCACTATATGTTCGGAATTATTTGATGACACCTATCATCAAAATATTTGCAGCTTTTACCTTTCTATAAGGGTTAACATTATTTCCCTTTTGTCTGTACCTCATCTTGCTAATTTCCAACCTCGAGTTCATGTAACATTTAACAATTCATGCTGTTTTGAGTTATATATGACTGATTGATTGAAGGTGTATACATAAAAATATAGATCCAAGTGTTCTTAGACCTCAGAACAATTGTATCAGTTGTGAATACATCACAAACTTAAACTTATAAGCATGTAGAGAGAAAATCAACAAACAGATGTAGAACAAGAGGGAAGATAATAAAACTAACAGGAGTAAGAAAACACTGGAGAAAAACCCAAGCATAAAAGCAAGAGAAAAAAACAAAAATAACGAAGTTTCGATCCAGCTAACTATTTGACTCGTCATCTATGACAAATTCCTGGACAAAGGCATCAAAAATATGGAAAAATTTAACTGAAAAGTCAAATTCATTTAAATCCAACTCGTCAGATAGAGATTTGTGTAATTGACTTCAAAGCCACATCTTAAGTGTGAGAGCTAATAATATTATTCAGTCGTTCAAACCGAAGTAGGTAGTGCAAAGTAAGAACTTGTGACTTAGTGGCTGAAAATATAACGCCTTAACTACTGAGTTATCGCTCCATTTATATTTAATACCTGAAAGCTATCCAAAAAGAACTGTTGACACAAATACGGAACGTCACCTGAAACTAAATATCACATCAATGAGGATAATAATGCCCATAAGGTTAAGGAGGTATACTTTACCGGATGCGTGTGTGATAAAAACTTTATCAATAAAATACATCTACTAATATACAGTATATGAGAACCATAACAAAGTTGGTCAGTTAAATGATCTTATCATGTGGACTACTATTACTAATTTATCTATTTCACATATTAAACAGGTTTATCGGAAAAAAGAGGAACTATTAAACAATAAGCAAATTATTCTTTTTCTTAAAAGTTACTGACTACTGTGGAACAGGTATACATTCAATCAATCTACAAGTAACAAGTAGAGAACTTAAGAAACCGGTATTGTAAATATGAGAAACATAGATAGATGAAAAAGCTATAACCTATTCTCTGAAGGAGTAAATCACACTAAATTGCAAAAACTCTGAGAATTTAATTTTCTTATGCTCACTTGGATAGAATAAATGCATAGCATTAGAACGATAAACCATCTATCCAATGCCCCCCCAAATGCCCTGATACGGCCGAGAGTGGGGAGAGTCCTCTCTCCCTCTCAAAATGCTCTCATATGGCCACGCGTATATAGCCTCTGACAGGGAAGTCCTACTCACTACCTTCTAGTGGAACTACTGTTGTTTACGAAAGTGAGAGGACGAAAAGTGAATGTCAGGAGAATTAACCAGGTTGGTGGACACGGAAAGTTCACCTAGGGGAGTTGGAAAACACTGATTCCAAACCAATGGTGCACATGGGCTCCAGTATCCTGAAGGAACAAATGGAGTATGAACCAATCGTCGGTCACCAGCTACCATGGGACTGCATCTCCTCATGATGCTCCACTGCCTTGTGGATAGAAACCTTTAGGTCAAAGGCTCCGGGTGTGACCTCTTGAGAAAACTACCTGTTTCGGTCTGAGCACCCGGACAGTATCATAGCCCTCACACAATTAAATGAATTGATAATTGACATATGAGTGATAAAAGATCTCTTTGACAAGCTTACAATTTTACCGAAAATATTTTAGTTTTTATACAACGATTACATAACTTGTAAATTACAAAAAGATTCACTAAAAATAAACATTTGGAATATACATAACTATATCATGAGATAATTTCTATTGATGTACATTTGAAAATAAAGAAAAATTTTCTGAAAAGATAACAACACATCAGATAGATAGATATCCTATATAACATTGATGAGTCGGAGAAAACAAAGAGAATCTGTTTAAAGATTTGATTTTGTTTCTAGAGAGGGGAAAAAGTTGTTGAATGAATATGTAAGGGGAAATAAGTAATTTGAAAGGTAGACATATTTCAGATAGAATACTGAAAGATGATGAACCATAAACAATTATGAAACAAATTTATCACCTTCAGATATAAATACAGGTTTGTGTACTATATATTTCGATATGACATTATGTTGCATATGTGAAGATTAGTGATTTTACCCTGGATGTTTAAGCCTAAATATGCAGTGGCGCAGAACCTGAACGCATCACTAAATCATGACTTATCATTTGAAAAACTCCTGAATGTTTGGTAAAAAAAAAGTCGACTATTCTTGCTAGAGTAAGAGTAACTTTGAAACAATTCACAAGACTTATAGTTCAGATGAATGTTTTTGATAATTCTGTCGGATTACGAAGCCTTTTTGTGTTAGTCTAGACAACATCATCACCGCTTGCACCAACTAACAATGTTATGGGTTGATATTTTCTCTTATATACATATATTTAATTATTCTTGATAAGAATGAATAATTTACCAAAAAGTTAACATCAGTTATATCAACATTTCTCGAAATTCGAATGAAGGTTGATGGAAATTAGACGCAAAGTTATTAGATTACAAATGTTACACATCTTTCAACAGAAACAAATGCAACATTGGAAATTTACTGAATGAGCATATATAGTACGAAATTGTTTCTTACCCTTATTTACCTTCGATAATTTTGACTATTTCCCTTTTATTTATTTATTTTTTATTTGAATACATAAATATTGGTACAAAGGGGCACCAAATACATATGCGCCGCACAAATCTCATTTGATTTGTGTGAGGGCTGTGATACTGCCCAGATGCCCAAACTGAAGCCGATGGTTTCCTTAGGCGGCCACACCCGGAGCCCTTGGCCTAAAGGTCTGATTCACAAGACAGTGGAACATCGTGAGGAGATGCAGTCTCATGGTAGCCGGTGACCAACGATTGATTCATACGCCATTTGTTCCTTCAGGATCATGGAGCTCATATGTACCATTGGTTTGAAATCAGGGTTTTCCAACTCCCCTAGGTGGACCCTCCATGTCCACCGACCCGGTTAAAGCGCCTGACATTCGCTTTTCGTTCTCTCAATTTCGTAAACAACAATAATGCCACGAGAAGGCAGTGAGTAGGACTTCCCTGTCAGAGGCTACATATTCGCGTGGCCATATGAGAGCATTTGGAGAGGGAGAGCGGACTCTCCCCACTCTCGGCCGTACCAGGGCATTTGGGGACGATTATTTCCCTGATGAAAATCTAACCAGGTGGCTGAGAGGAACGTTGGAACTAATCAGTTCTCAACCGCTCAAATTATTAATACAAACATGATTTGACATTAAAGCTAACATTAATATTACAAAGAAATACGGAAAACAGTACAATGAACAAAGTGTGTTGGGGTTTAAGCCCGCACCACCAAAATTCTTTTTACAAAATAGCTCTTATCTAATTAACTGTCCATCATCAATAGGTTCATAATATAACCAGCAGTTTGATCTATATCATGACCAAGTTGTATTTTGTTCCTATATCATCTAATATCAATCCAAAATTATCATGAACATGAAAAAACGACAAAATCACACCCTTCACATAATTCAATAATTCATACATGAATGTGATAAGCAATGAATATACTATCTATAGTGCGCGCTCTTTTCACAATAGCCTTTAATGAACCGCATAACTTCACAAGACTCGTTGCCTTTCTCTCTCACTCTTTCCATCTATCTATCCAGTAAAAATAAGTACATAAATCTCTATTGAAATGCCTAATAATAAATAAACGCCATTTATTGATCTGTAAAATCCTATATCATATGATAATTATTCACAAGTCAATAAACAAGGTCATGTGACTATTATCGGAACCCATCAATGGACATGAACTAGTAAAAACAATAAAATAAACAAATAAATAAGGACAGACAGTATAGAATCCAATATAAATGATTGAAACACTACAAGGTTTACAAACAAAGGTTTCAAATTGAATCAATCCTCCTCCCTCCCCCTCTCTACATTGAAGAAATTATATGTAACAACTGTAGTAAACTTGTAGTTTTTTCAACTGTCAGTGTTGTGGTAATAGAAAGTGTACACACTAAACGGAGCTTACTAATCATAATAAAGTTCATGTGTACAAAAGGGGGGGAAATGAAGGTATTAATGAAAGAGAGCTAGTAAATCTACTCATTATTATCCAATTGTTAAAATATCAACACTTTAAAATGGAGTTTTAATAATATTAAGTAAAATATTTAGAAAACAACTATCCAAACAATAATAAGATGATAAACCATATAAACATTATCTGTTAGCATTTACACTCCGCTTGTAGCTCTTCCGGGGGCTACTGTCGGTTCCAAGCCCGGGTAAAGGAGGAGGGTTAGGCATGGGGTTAGAGACCCCATCCCGTAGAAAACCAACTCGCTAAAAAAACGCTACCCAGAGAAAAAATCTACACATATACACACCCAATGAGAATACTTCGAATGGTAGAGTATAAAAATTTGATCTTTTATGGTGACAAAAATCCAGTATAAATTGGTTAAATGACTTTCATAAGAGATTATAACATCAAATATGCGGAATGCAAACTAAGATAACAAACTGATCAGGAATTAGTGCGAAATAAATGAGTATATAGGAATAATCAGAAGGGGATTTGTGGAGATTTCAGTATTTTTCAAAGTTGAAATCATGAGTCAAT
>NW_017386009.1:872301-877264 GCF_000237925.1 Schistosoma mansoni | reverse complement strand
GCGAGATTCGAACCCAGGACCTACCAGTTTTGAGTCAGAGCCCTTAACCGATAGACCACCGCGCACTGCTGAGGAGTCCCATAATAGGACGAAACGGCCGTCCAGTGCTTCCAGGTTTTCGATGGTGGTCTAGCTTCAATTGACTCATGATTTCAACTTTGAAAAATATATAGGAATAATTACTAATAGGGAGATTTTGCTGTGTAGCATTGTTTTTAAAAAAAAATATACAACGGCTTCTACCATAGATTGTCATATTTAACAGATGCTTCTGGTAACTATAAGTGAATTGCGGTAATCACAGAGGAATTAGATTAACTAATACAGTATCTAAACTATTAAATTCGGTTATAATTAAACACCCAAATAAGCTTCGTGAAGAGAAAACGCGAAATAACCAGGCTTGTTTTAGACCTGGACGTGAATGTATTGACCAAATATTTGCTCTTTTCCAGATTCTGGGACACAGGCATACTCTTTCAAGTTCCACTATGATTGTACAGCTCGACCTTAAGGCAGCGTTCGATTCAGTTGATCAAAGGTTCTGTGGAAGTGTCTGACACTGAAAGGCGTACCAAAGAAGTACACCAAACTTGTACAGGCCTCTACTTGAACTCTACTAGACGAGTTAGTGCTTACAACCAAATGTCGTCAGGGCTATTCAACCAATGACAATCTTTTAGAGATAAAACTTTCATCTTCTCACTTGACAGTAATCAATCTGTGTATCAAGTGTATCAAAATAAGATGGAATTGTAGAAAACGAAACGAAACGAAAAAAATATAACTTCTCCCTAAGAAAAATTCTAAATAATGAAATCACTGAATATCCATTTATCTGAGTATTCAGTGTTTGTGAATATATATGTAAGTGTATTGGGCAGGTTTATTGTATCAAACTACTTATAAAACAAAATGGAAATTATTATGCATTCCAATTTAAATTGCCACAATGGAAAGTGAGAGAGGAAATAGTTAACAAGATGAAATGAAAATGAATTATGATATAATAATATCAATTACAGTAAGGAATTTAAAGAAAAAGGAGGAGGAGATAAAAACTGAATCCAATCATAGATTAACATCATCTCTTAAAATTCCATCACAACCATGAGGTTTATATCGACTGACACCAACGAAACTATGAATTGTTAACGCCTGATCTGATGTCATGTTTTCCTTTAGGTGGTTTATATCAGTATTCCTACAGTTGGTAGGTGTTAGAAGAGATAAGTGGGTATGTCTATTTAATGAACACATAATTTCAAACTCGTTCCCCTTTTATTTCCACTTCTATGTAAAGCATAATTAATGTAAAAACTAACATATATATGAACTGGCACATGTTGTTATACCTCAAAACGAGATGAATAGTGAAGGAATCGATTACTTCTATGTGGCATGTGCAATAAGGTTATTCAGTCAGTCAGTCAGCCAAAACGTAGAACTTCGTACACAAGTACATCAGTTCGAGTTGCCATACCACATTAGCACAGAGATCCAGTTGTTGATTCAAATCCCATAGTGGTAGAAGTAGTAAGAGTATAAGCATTATGTGAAAGATTAGAGTTTAAAGATGTTATTCAAAGAGCATAATTCAATGAAATAGATTTGGAAAGAGAAAAAAGATAGAGACATGAAGAATTCAGAAGATGAGAATTTGGTAGAACACAAAGAGTGGATGCACCTTCGCCATTGCAAACGATTTTCAGCCATGTCATTCAAGGTCTCTAACCATCGATTGCTATCATCCCGCAAATCCCAACCAGGTAGTATACACCTACCAGCATGGTTCAGTCCAATTGTCAGTGACTTCATGGATTTGTGTCATGTTTTGGTCTGGCCGCCCCTAGCTTTCTTCCAACCTACTCCTACACCATAAAGCACTGCACGTCGGGGCAGTGGGTGGTTGAACATACATAACACGTGTCCCATCCATCTCAACTGATGAAGTTTCACTAATTCATCAATCGATTTACCATCCTTACTGTTATAAACGTAAGGATGCCGTCGCCAATTGTTATAAACGTAAAAGAGAGGATGCTGGTTATAACTTTAGGGGTTCTTGTTATAACAGTCCTTTTACTTCTTACACGTATGTGGGACGCTAATTTACCTTAGACGAATATCTACACTAGATTCCCACCCAGTGTCTATTCTACAGGACTTCAACACAACTCAGATCAAGAACACGAGATTAGCCTGACTACAACGTCAATATATTTCCACACCAAAATCCGACACAAAGAACAGTCAATCAATAAGTGTCCATCAACAAGGAACAGTCAATACATAATAAGGATAGGGGAATATATATATAACACATAACACCTGTCATCCTATCTAATGTCTGACTCATCGAGACAACTAATCATTGTCATTCTCGCCCACACATCACTTACCTAGAGGTTATTTGGACTAATTCAATTCAGTATGAAGTTCCATGTCGTTATCTTTTTTTTGTCTAACACGAAATAAATAAACTCGGCAGTTTCATAATCATTCATTACCAAGTACGAATTAGTGTACTTGGCGATGAGTTATATTTGCGTTGTATGAAGCCTAGTAACACTTACTACACAAATTTCCAAATTGAAACAGATGGACTGTGGGGGGGATTTTTAGCATGCAGCCTAATGTAGTTGAAATTCTGGTATCTTTAACCATTAAGCTATCAACAATCATCAAAACCAAGCGTATGGAAATGAAATGGTTAAAATGTAAGTAAAGATCAAATACCTGATACATACTGTTATAATTATTATAGAGTTTGTGTTAGATGGTAAGAAAAAAACACTAGATGTTATATATTTAACATTTAATTATGATTTGATGTACACACTATGAAAATACTTACCTATCGGACTCACTGAAAGATAGATAACGAAATAAACGTTTTAACGGAATAGATGAAAATAGAACAGAATTTTACTGAATCTAATCATAAAAAATGTATAGTACACCTTGATGGAATCAACTGAACTGATGTCTTTAAGTAAGAATATCAACATAGAAACTAAACGGCGTTAGATTCGACGTTACATTTTAACCCTGATTATTGAAACAATTAGGATATTATTGGATAGCCGGAAAAGATACCAACGTAAATGATAGATAAAATGGTTGGAGCTCTTCTAACTAAATAACTTCTGTAATATTTTTTTCAATGAAGGATGTATGTGGAGGAGAAATAATGCATATTTCAGAGCTTCTTATATGTTAGCACTTAAGTAGTTCAAATGATTTTATCTTTTTTTAAACAACCTAACAGAAAAAGAAAGTAATAACCATAGTACATCCACAATGCAAAGGGGAGTATCTGATGATATAGTTTCCTGGCAAACTGCTTAATTATTCCTGAGAAGCAAGATGAATATACATAGAAAGAGTGAGTGAGTGAGTGAGTGAGTGAGTGAGTGAGTGAGTGAGTGAGTGAGTGACTACATATCTTATCGTTAACAATTAAAACATGAACTCCAAGGTAATTTACATGTGCATTATAGATCTGGGAAAGAGGTTAATTTAATAATTGACAACAGGTTAAAAAAATTAATCAATACATCTTCAATTTTTAAATCGATATTAAAGATAGCCTACCGTCTGTCATATTGATTTTTATTCAATGATCTTTGTTGTACACTGCAGCTATCATTTTGCCGTTTTAGAGGTATTAATTGACGATTGGTAGTAGTAGTAGTAGTAGTGGTAGTATTTTTTAGTACATTATGAAGATCTTCATTAGAATTTTCTATAAATGAAAAAACTAGAAAAATTTTGAATCATATCAAATCTAATTAAACAGTTAAGATAAAGCTTACAAAAGAAAGAACATAAGTGATACATGATGATATCTTATGCTCCCAAATGCCCTGGTACGGCCGATAGTGAGGAGAGTCAGCTCTGCCTCTCAAAATGCTCTCACATGGCCACAAGTATATAGCCTCTGCATCTCCTCACGATGCTCCACTGCCTTGTGGGTTAGACCTTTAGGTCAAAGGCTCGGGGTATGGCCCCCTGAGAAAACTATCTGCTTCAGTTTAGGCACCTGGGCAGTATCACAGCCCTCACACAGATCAAATGAGATTTGTGTGGCGCATATGTATATGGTGCTCCTTTGTACCAATATTTGTGTTCAAATAAATAAATAAATAAAACGATATCTTATTCTCTACAAACTAATCTATTTTTACAAGACACTTAACAAAAGCCAGTCAGAATGATCAGCATTCGATTCAAGCTTTATAATGTTTTTGATGAACATCTTATCCATTGTGACGACCTAATCAAGTTATTTTGGGTGAAACATCAGTTTCTGAGGGGCTTACCGTATCAAGCAAACTAGTTGGTTGACAGGAAAACAAAAAGCAAGAAACTTTAAGTATGAAGGAGAAATCACGTTATCGACAATAATAGTATGGTTGTATGGGAGTATCATCTCTTGACGGTCAGTCAGTCATCTACAACATAGGACCAGACACATATATGCATCGGTCCAAGTTGTCATACCTCATTTGCACAAGATGAACACCAAGTTCATAAAAGCAGTTACTTCAATGGTAGTGATATATAAAAAAAAGATTGCATATAAGGATATGATAAAATGAGAAAGAATTAGTTGATAGAAATAAAGGTACTAAGTAATATTAATCTCATGCAGTTAGTTCCCTTTATGAATTTAAATAAAGATAGAACAAATATTGATGCAGAATAATATGAATTCATTATATTTCGTGGTTTCTCATCAGCTGCTTACAACCAAATATGCATCCGCATTTCTGAGCATATTCCAAAGAAACTGAGGTTGCAAGGGTCCAGGGCTCTCAACAGTGCGATAGCTCGGCATTTACTCGACACCGGGCACAGCATCGACATTTCTAATGCCTTTAAAATCATTAGTAAACAAAGAAGTACAACTGCTCTCCGGTTTGCTGAGGCGATCGCGATAAAAAAACTCAAACCGGAC
>NW_017386009.1:833509-872101 GCF_000237925.1 Schistosoma mansoni | reverse complement strand
CTCCTATATATCTATAGAAACAATATAAAAGATTGATTTACTTCATGAACATATTTACAATTTTCTCACGGTTTTATTTTTTGTGACTCTGTTACTATTTTTTTTATTCTCTATTACGGGGATTATTATTTCTTGTTCAAATTTACCGGTTGAAAATTTGTTTTTCATCCATTTAAACAAAGATTATTGATTAGTAATATGGTAATGAGAAGAAGAAGAAGAAGAAGAAGAAGAAGGAGAATCGTCATACATAGGACGAAACGCGTGTCCTGGATTCCACTGCTAGCCACTATTCATCTTTGCTTATAATGCTTATGAATTAAGGTAATATCGAAGCAATATGCATAGTATGCACATATGGCCAATAAGAGACTGACCAGTTGCAGACCTAAGCATCAATAGGAAGATTCAAACAAACAATACTAAGTGAATTCAAACTTCACCCCATTGTACAAGCAAGTGGCTATCAGGACTCAGTAGCTAAGTGGATAACGTGATGGCGTTTGAAGCGAATGGTACTGGGTTCGAGTACGGAGCAGACGTCGCCTCTGAAATGCAGGTGCATTTAGCTGACGAGACGCGCATCCTGGATTCCACTGCTAACCACTTCCCATCTTTGCTTATAATCGTGATAGATCTTTGTAGTATAAGTACAACTGCTCTCCGGTTTGCTGAGGCGATCGCGATAAAAAAACTCAAACCGGACCTATGTATTCAAAAAGAGACAGTGATAAACTTATTACTACCTTGGTAACCCATTTTTGTTTTGTTTCAGTTTTTTTTATTTTTTTTTTATTAGTTCAATTTTGGTTAATATTCAGTTGTTTTTTATACCCAATTCTTAAACCACCCTTTCTCTCACACATTTCCGCTCATTTGTCTCTCCTAATTATATGAACTATCCAAATCTTATTCAATTATTACGTAACCCACCCTAATTGTTTTCAACTACGTCTATAAATTATTCAATCATTACGTAATCCCACCCTAATTGTTTTCAACTACCTCTAACATAATCACATTTTGATTTTATCTGTCTCTTAACTCCACTCAACTATTACGCCACCCTTTATCCTAATACCTAATAACCTCTGACCTTTCCTTGACCATAGATATATATATACATATACATTTATCATCGATGACTTTTGTTATTCCAATCCTTTACATTCCCTTATGTCAGTTGTTCCATTCTATTTATTACCCTAATGCTAAAACTCTAATGCATATTTGGTTGTAAGCAGCTGATGAGAAACCACGAAATATAATGAATTCATATTATTCTGCATCAATATTTGTTCTATCTTTATTTTAATATTAATCTCACTGACATGATTCAGACCAGATGTTAGTGATTTTATAGTCACGCGGACCCCAACAAAGTAGTCTACATATACCAATGTGGCTCAGACTAGAAGTTAGTGACTTCAAGCACTGATGCCACGTTTTGGTTTGACCGCACGTAACTTTCTTCCATTTGTCTCCAACACCAATCAGCATTGCGCGTCGTGGTAATCGGTGTTCAGGCACACGTAACAACACGTGGCCCAACCATTTAGTCGATGAAGATTCACAACCTCATCAACTGATTTGCCATCATTCCCTAATATTCTGCGTCTAATCTCACTATTACTTACCTGGTGATCCTACCAGACACAAGCAATATTTCTAGGATATCTGTGACCAAATACTAGTAACTTACAAGTATCTTATACTCTTAATGGCCATGTTTTGCAACCGTAAGGTAGAACAGAGTCAAATGCTGCTTTTCAGTCGAGAAAAATTATCATTGTCGTGCGCCAATAAGCATGCCTGTGTTCTGAAACCTGACAAACAGTGAATATGTGGTCGATACAACCACGACCAGGTCTGAAGCCAAGCTGATTTTCTCGTGTTTGCAGTTCACGCGTCTTAGTTGTGCGCCCGATAATTATTGAGGCTAGTATTTTAGATACTGTACTAGTCAAACTAATCCCTCTATGTTTATCACAGCATGATTCCGACCAGTTATTTGGGATTATAAATATATTTTTGTTATATCCCAATGAATAGGAAAATAATATTTCCGACGTTTTGTGACCAAAAGACACTCCTTTAGATTAAATAAAAATACCCAGTTGTTAAAATCTATGAGTAGAATGTTGATGAATCGATTATATTTAAGTATAAAAAGTGTGGCCCCAAATGCCCTGGTACGGTCGATAGTGGGAAGAGTCAACTCTCCCTTTCGAAATGCTCCCACATGGCCACGCACATACAGCCATCGCCTGGGAAGTCCAACTCGCTGTCTTCTCGCGATGGGGGTGTTGTTTATTATATAATTTTTTTATTTGAACGCATAAATTTTGGTACAAAGGGGCACCGAATACGTATGCACCACAAATCAAATGATATGTGTGAGAGCTGGCGTACTGTCCGGGCGCCCAAACTGAAACACGTGGTTTTCTTAGGGGTCTACTCCTCGAGCCTTTGACCTAGAGGTCAAATCCACAAGGCAAGGGAGTAACGTTGAGATGCAGTCTCATGGTAGCCGGTGACCAACAATTGGTTCATATGCCATTTGTTTCTTCACGATTCTGGAGTACATGTGCACCATTGGTTTGGAATCAGGATTTTCCAACTCACCTAGGTGGATCCTCCATATCCACTAACCCGGTTAAAGCACCGGACATTCACTTTTCGTCCTTTCAATTTCGTAGACAACATCAATCTCAATTTTCTGTCAACTACTTAAATAGTATTTAGTGTTACATTGGTACTGCAAATTCGTACATGTGCTTAACACTTAAATAACGCGCATATCTACAAGACAAAAATGTTTATTTAAATGTGGAGCATAATACATTTTAGGCAGTAAAAAAAAGTGATAAGATGTATTCCAATGGACTTAATGCTTAAAATGTATTATGATACATATCTATAGGAAAAAAATGAAATAAACTTACCATCATTAACATTCTCTGTAGCAGAGTTAATTACATTGTTTTGAGGTAATCGGGTATTAGTGAATGATAAATCACTCAGAGATTCGCTGGTATTTCCAGTTGAATAGACAACAGCAGAGTTACTGCTGTGATTACTATTACTATTGTAATGATAAGTATTTGAGCGACTGTGAAATTCTTCATTACAACTGGTAGGTATAAATGCTGTATCAAAATGTTCATACATCGAGTCACCACTTATATCCGATAGTAATGAGTTATTATCACAGTATGTTCCAATCACATTCGTATTTCCATATTGTACTGTATTGTTATCTGTAGTTGAGGAGTGCTCTGAATGAGATTGGGAACTTGACTTTCTAACAACAAGAATCGGTGATTTAGATATGTTATCAGATTTTATAGTAGATGATGATGATGTAGGTACAAACTCAGTTATTGTTGATTTATCATTTTGATGACAATAAGGATGATAGTCATTACTATGTAGATTTTTCCCAGTATGGATATGGGGATGATGATGATGGTGGTGGTGATGGTGAAGATAATGATGATGATGCGATGGATCTAGGTGAGATTGATAATCATGATCTGTAATAGTCTGACAAGTTAATGTGTTGTAATTTGTCGAATCTTTATGATACACACTTGAGCTACAATCAACATTATCTATATTGATCTTTCTTTGATTCTAGCAATGATACAAAACAAGAAAAGTTTAGTTAGAAGGTCGATCTTATATATCAATGGGCAATTATAAAAATTTAAGGGAGCAATCTGTAGTGCATCAGTCAGTCATAAACAACGTAGGACGAAGCACATATGTGTATCAATTCAACTTGCTACACCCCATCAGTACATAGAGAGGAAATTGTCAAGAAAAGCTGCATAATAGAAGTAGTAGCATTATCAGCAGTAGCAAAAAGTTTAGATATAGATAATATGATTCGAGTAGAAGGAATGAATTTATGGAATAGAATAGTAAAATCTAATTTCGAACCTTAAGATCTAATGGAAAACGAAGAGTGAAAAGATGTGGGTTATTGTAACAGATTTTGAGCCATGTCAACCCAATGCCCACAACTACTGGTCACGATAACTGTGAATCTCAACCAGGTAGCATGCATCTACGCACACGACTTAGACTAAGAGTTAATGATTCCGTGGAAGGATAAGCCTTCTTAGTTTAGTCACCCCTAACCCTCCTCCAGCCAAGCTCTTACACCGACCATCATCGCCCATCGAGGTAAGCGATTGTTGGGCAAACGTAATACATGCCTTAACTACCATACCTAGTGGATATTCACTACCCTAACAATTAGTTTGCCATTCTTATTTAATAGACAGTGTCTAACCTCAGAATTGTTCACTCGACGGTCTCAAAATATGAGATCAATGGTTTGAATTTATCTATGGCCAAATACTAATGACCTACGAACTTGTATTGCATGTAAACTTCAGATTTATATATACAGCGGAGTAATCCATCGACGCAGGAACGCGGTTTTTGAAGATTAATTCCTTAAGGCAATTATTGACTCAGTTTATAACTGTGATTGATAATTGAAGGAAAAAAGCACAACTAATTTACCAATTGGTTGCAAATACCTAAGACCTACGGGGAGTCAGTAGGGACTCGAACAACTTAGTGATAACGTCTCAAACTGTGGAACTGGTGTTAGAACCCACAAGGAAGTATCAGTCCCCTCAAAATTATATGTACGTCTTGATGACAAGTGCCAAGTAGCACGAAACCGAGGTTCAAGGTTTGCTACTAACTACCACCGACCACCTAAAGTATGACTAATTTCACGCACACCATTGAATACATCAGCTATGATACTTTGATTAAAATATCTGTCTGGTTATCTTAACAAGTTTACATTTGCATTCATTCAACCGGAGAGAAGAAAACAATCAAAATGTAAACACTTACAAGCATAGGTCTATGTGAGGTATCAGAAGACCAAGTAGATTTCTCTCCGATAGAATTTTGGTGAGGAAGATGAGAAACTATTACAGGCTGAGGTGAATTATGAGAAGTGTTAGGGGTATGATGATGACGGACATAATGGTGATGATGATGGTGATTGTTGGTAGTTGATGTTACTGCTGTGCCATCGTGAATTTCATTAGGATGATGGTGATGACAATGTGTAAGGTGAACATGATGATGATGAGGTAATACAAGGGGTGATGATGGTGGTGGCGAAATTGAGTTAAAAACCAATTTCTGCCCACCAGTAACAGATGGATCAGGTGAACCAATATATGAAAGACAAGTACCAGTGGATAGAGGATTTTTACTACTACCATTGGATGGTTCATCGATTCGGTAATGATCATTTGCAGTAGACATGATTAAGTGTGACGATATTGGGTTTTCACAAACAGATGAAGAAGGAATAACAACAGTATTTTTAAATGAATTAGAACAATTTGTTTCAGTTAAATCCATAGACAAAGTGGATTGTGCAATGGCTTTCTTAAGACATATTGATGCATTCGAACCAGTGGATTCTACATTTTGATCACATCCACTAAAGAAAAGGCAAAAGCATGAAACAGAACATTTAGAATGAATATATTTTCGAAAAAATCAATAAGATAATAACCAGTCAGTCATTCAGTGATATTTAAACAAGGAATTCAGCATAAATTTGTCGGTCAAAATAGTCCCATTTTACAGTATACGCTAATGATATTAACAAAAAGTCAGTCAGTCAGTCAGCGACAACGTAGGACCAGGCACATATATGCATCGGTCCAAGTTGACATACCTCGTTAGCACAACAAGATGAACACAGGATTCATAGAAGTGATTAATTTAGTGGTGGTAGTATATAGAGAAAGGTTGTATAGAAGGATATAGTATAGGAAGGAAAAAAGTTATGAAGCAATTTTAATCTCAAGGTTTAAGGGAAGATAAAGAGTGTATATACCTACGCCTACAAAAAAGACAGATAATGAAGGTCTCACAATCATAGTTCAGGAAATCTAACATCGAAAACAAAATTTATTTATTTAAACACATAAATATTGGTACAAGAAGGCACCAGATACATATGCGCCAAACAAATCTCATTTGATTTGTGTGAGGGCTGTGATACTGACCGGGTGCCCAAACCGAAGCAAGTGGTTTTCTTAGGGGGCCACACCCGGAGCCTTCGACCTAAAGGTCTGATTCACAAGGCAATGGAGCATCGTGAGGACATGCATTCCCATGGTAGCCGGTGACCAACGATTGGTTCATACGCCATTTGTTCCTTCAGGATACTGGAGCCCATGTGCACCATTGGTTTGGAATCAGGGTTTTCCAACTCACCTAGGTGAACTTTCCGTGTCCACCAACCCGGTTAAAGCACCGGACATTCACTTTTCGTCCTCTCAATTTCGTAAACAACACCCGTGGTACGAGAATGCAGTGAGTAGGACTTCCCTGTCAGAGGCTATATATTCGCGTGGCCATGTGCGAGCATTTTGAGAGGGAGAGAGGACTCTCCCCACTCTCGGCCGTACCAGGGCATTTGGGGGTCAAAAACACTTCTTTAACAGTAATTACTACAAATGTATCTCAGTCAGTCAGTCAGCTACAACGTAGGACCAGGTATTTTGTATCTAAAATGAAACATATCAACACTGAAACATTCAAAACAATTTTTTATTTAGCTAACTAACTTGAATCGAATAGAAATATTAGCACAAACTGTATAAAATTTTAACAACTCTTCAATGTGGTTATGTATTAGTTCTCGGAATTTAATATGATATCAAATATGAAATGACAATTACTGATATTGTTACTATTGTGTTCACAAGTGTATTCCACTAATTTACAATGCTTCTGTATCACAAACATTAGAATCATATACATTTATTCACAATTGTCTGGTGGCTTGCAACAAATTAACTCTAAGAAATACTGATGAAAAATACTATTTTCTTTTCTATCTAAAATAAAGTAAATCCTCAATAAACCAGAAACCAATCATAATGTACAAATAGTAGTAAGTATTCAATACCAAGATTGATTGAAGTTAGATATTAACACCACTGGATGCCGAATCAGTGGTCTAGAAGTTAAGCGTTCACGGGCGAGACTGAAGGTCTTGGATTCGATTTCCGCGTGCAGGGTCGTGAGTGTGCACTGCTGAGGAGTCCCATACTGGGACGAAATGGCAGTTCAGTGCCTCCATGTTTTTAATGGTGGTTTAACTTAGATTGATTCATAATTTCAATAAAATATCAAGAAAGGCATACTGGTAAATAAACATACCGAAGATTATGATAATGCACTACCAATGGTTCACATAATGACATATCTGATTGCAACAGGCTTGAATCAGAACAACGGTTAATAGGTAAACTAAACGTGTGAACATAAAACCATTTTTGACCCAATTTTACGCGATATATAGGACAATCGAATAAATGACGATTGGAAGAGTTTTCAGAGGGAATTAAACTATTAGAATTAGATGATTCAATTTTTTTATGTTGTTGGTTTCCAACTTCCCCATCATCGTTGTTAATTGGCAATAAACTTTGTTCAAGCAAAGCGTTACGGGCATGAGACCAACGTGATGCTTCATCAAATACTAAAATGTAAATAGACAAAACAATGACAATTCGAGTAGAAATATATATATATTTAAAGTTCATTTTGTATTTTATTATAACTCTTTATTTCAGTCAGTCACAACGTAGAACTTCGTACACAAGTACATCAGTTCGAGTTGCCATACCACATTAGCACAGAGATCCAGTTGTCGATTCAAATCCCATAGTGGTAGAAGTAGTAAGAGTATAAGCAGTAAACCGATAGATTAGGGTTTGAAGTTATTGAAGGAGTATAATACAGTGAAATAAATTTGGAAAGAGAAAAAAGATAGAGACATGGGGAATTCAGAAGATTAGAATTTAGAACACAAAAAGTGGATGCACCTTCGCCATTGCAAACGATTTTCAGCCATGTCATTCAAGATCTCTAACCATCGATTGATATCATCTCGCGAATCCCAACCAGGTAGTCTACACCTACCAGCATGGCTCAGTCCAATTGTCAGTGACTTCATGGATTTGTGCCACGTTAAAAAAAAATAAAGAGATAACTCTTTATTTAGATGAAGATTTGTCATTAGTTGGAAATTCCAACAATTCTGTCAGTTTAATTTATTTTATTGATTAATTTTTTTCCCTTATCTTACCACTAAAGTAGTACCGTTGGATAATTGAAATATATCTATTCACTAAAAGAAATCTATATGCTTGAACAGAATCATACCTGAGATGAATTCTGCTAATTCTGCCAGAAATTACATCTGTATATTTCATAGAATTAACTTCCTATATACGAAAAAAATATGCATATTTACAACTGGATTGTTTGTTTGAAATTTACATATCTACTATCTCATAAAGCAGTGGTAAATTGATGGTTATAAAGCATTCAATTTTAAACTAGTAAATCTTATGTATGAATCTGGTTCCATCTACTTCGATTTGGACAATCAAGTACCACTAGCCCTCCATAAACGATAAAATGTCACTCAAAAATTGATTACACAAACCATCTCTTCTTCTAGAGGTACCTGAAAAGGAAATTGGGTTAGAAGTGGTCTTAATAACCTGAGAGCGTGACTGCAGTGCCCAAGGGACAACTGCTTGAGGTCGGTCACACATGACCTTTTTGTGGGTAATTGTCGTGTTAGCTCCGTACTTGTTGGGACTTTACCACCGGAGACGGATATCCGTGGAATAGGGTGAGGTGTGCAGTTTTAGGGTCGACCTTTTCTAACCCCACCCTTCCTTATCGCTTGGGAGCATCGCTGTTACGCTGGTTGTCTGGAAGAAACACTTTACTTCCGTCACACCTCTGTACAGTCAGCAGTACGACTTCGCCTTCGAACCTTGGGTTTGCTGCTTTCAGTCTTACCGCTCTTCAACCGACCTGTCTGGCATGGTAGGACCTTGAGGAACGATTGTTCCAGCCAGTATAGCTCGATTGGTTCATCACGATAGGCAAGCCCGACCACCACGTCAAGGTAGCAGCAGCAGTAAATGAGTTACTACACCATAGTTAATAATTATGAATAACAATAAATGACTAGTGGGAAAGGAGAATTGTTTAAGTGAAGAGGGAAAAAACAACTTGATTTGAATAAATTATAGTTTACTTTTAGAAGTATGCTTCTCCCAAATTGCTAAATCACCATCTTGAATTCTACTAGTCCAACTATCACCAGTTTGTAAATTAGCATAATTATTATCATTGTCATTGTTATCTAGGCAAAAACTGTGTTGTCTTGGAAGGTTTCTACATAGAAAAATAAGTGAATAAATAAAATTACCAAGGTAAATAGTTGCTAGTCTAAAAATGATCCACAATATCTACAAAAGTATAAAGAGTATAGACAGATGTATGCTATTTTTACACACAATTAACATTATAAGAGATTGAATGAAATATCTTGAGTGACAGTCAACAGTCACTAGACTATGGTTCAGTGCAGGGTCAAAGACTAGATTGGCAAACAAAACACTTTTAGCTTACGTGATACAATGTCAAAAACATAGAATTGGAAAAACTCAGATGATATTTTTTTTAAATAACTGAGTTTAATCATAACCCAATATACTACACAGGTAGTTGTTTGTTTCATTAGCGAATCTAACAGACGTATCATTAACACCTACTTAAACTACTTAAAAAATGTCAATTTTGTTTGATAGGGATCGTTCATAACCAGCACTTTGTTATCGACACAAGAGTGTCCGCAATTATTCTTCAACACTATCATCCAACCAATAAAAACACAAGTTTGATCCATGACTGTTTAATGGAAAAAAACTACTCCTTATGTATGTTGATCGTCATTGATACTTAAACAATTTTAACTTGAAATCAATTTTATGTTGAATACATGTCAAAACTGCGTAGATACTGCTACGTTTGAAGAGTTTACAACATAACCTAGGATCGGCAAACAGAAGGGAAATCAGTAAAACAATAGGCTAAGCTAAGCTATTCCACTACACCTCAACCCTGCTAACTAGGGGGAGAAGACCAGATTTAGCTGGGAAAAACACATGTTCCACGAGCAGCCGAAGCACGAACGAACAAGCACACAACTCATGGGTATATAAACAGTACAAAAATGTCCTAGGAAAACATCGCAAAATAGCGTACTAAAAGAGAAAATGAATTAATGACATTTAAGGTCATTCCGGGGGAAAAAAACAAACCAAAGGTAAAAATGGGCGCTTTGGTGCAAAAGTAAGAAATTCAAATTTCCAAAATTACAAAGATGGGACATTTACCGAATGATTTCAGGGGATCTAGCGCCCCGAACAATACCTACCGCCAGTCCGGTTTAGGCGCCAGACATTTGCCCCTCGTCCTCCCAATTTCATAAACAGCATCGCCATAAGACCTACTTATGCCTGTTACCCCGTCCATCAGCATTTTCTATCCAACTCTGTCCTGGGCAATCCTTTTCATATCTGCTTTCAATCCCCGACTCAGTGTGTCCTTTGGTTTTCCTCTTTACCATTTCCCTTCAAGATTCCAAGGTGGCGCTTGCCCCGTGACACGAGAAGACAGTGAGTAGGAATTCCCTGGCAGTAGCTATATACGCGTGGTCATATGAGAGCATTTCAAGAGGAAGAGAGGACTCCCTCTCTCTGTCATACCAGGGTATATGGGAACGAATGTAAATATGCCCTCCACACACATACACCCTACTTAGTTAAATTGGAATACACTGTGAATATATTATCAAACAATTATATTGATATAAATCGACCTTCGTATTATCAGATAACTAAGAATTAGAGTAATTATTACATGATTCGTTGGGACCAAAATTAACACCTAATTTCTTCCCACTCTAATGAATTACGATGTCGCAATATATATAATGTACAGTATACGTATACCTTGTGTACATGAAAATACGTAGGGTTTATAATTTTCATATGGCTAATCAAACTGAAAACAGTACCACAAGTGTGAATTCTTGATTCGACAATTGGAAAGTAAATACTTAAAACTACTGAAATATTATTCAACTTGATTTTTACAAAAATAAGAGTAAATTGTGTGATATTTTCATCGGGTTATGTCGAGGATGTCAAATCCCCAGAACTTACTTGATAAATGGCTTAATTTTGTAATTTTATTTTGAAAATTTGAATTTAACTGTTTTCGCGCCAAAAGCGCTCTTTTACCTTCACGTCATATTTCCCACTTGTAAACTATCTTAAACGCTATTGGTCCATTGTTTCTTTGAGTGTGCTATTTTATAATGATGCCCAAGGACAATTTTCCCCCTTATGACTTGCTTGTACTCAGCTGCTTACGGAATATATATTCCCCTACCTTGCCTTGGACTTCTTCATCTAGTTAGCGGGGCCTGGGGCAACAGATTAGATTAGCTTATCGTGTCATTGTGTCATTGGCCTTCGTTCGTTACTGCGAAATCGACTTAGTTCAAGCATATCAGGTTAGTAGTGGTTAAAGCAGTTGACTTCAAATCTTTGAGTCAAACAAATACACACACACGCACACGCATGAATTACTTAATTCAACTAGTACAACTACTATTTACACACATGGACAAATAAAAAGTAACTACCAAGTTGCATCAAACAATGTTTTAATCGGTTAACTAATTTTCTATACACATATCAAGCGAAAAATAATGATAAACACCATGAGCTTACCTGTCATAATATAATATTTTTCCACTTCGATTAACCACAGTTATAATAACATCCATTAATCGTTGGTGATAATTCCAAACACTTTGTCCTTTATTATCCTCTGGCAGAATAACATCTGTAGGCAAATTCAAGGCAAAGCCTCCATCAGATTTTGTACATAATTTGGGAAAATCAAACGGTGCTAATTCACTTTCCTTATTATTACTAGTAGTATTACTGTCATTATTGCTCTTATCAACTGCATTATGTTTTTTGTTATGTTCAATTGAAATAGGAGAAGAATCGCTAGAGGATGGATTACGCAGATGAGGGGAATTCGAATAGTGAAATGGAGGCTATGAAGAAAAAAATTGTTGAGAAGAAAATCACCATAAGGGTTCAACAATCATAACAGCAATAACATCTCAAATTTACTTAGAAAAAGCATCGAACAAAACATAAGATTCAGTTACACTAGAAAATTTAAACTGTCGAAAATTAAACAACCAAATGAAACACAGAGGATATTACGCAAATATAACGAGTCGTTCGATGATATCGTGAATCTTCATCAAATGACGTAGCTAGGGTATGTATTGCGCATACTGCCCCCAAATGCCCTGGTACGGCCGAGAGTGGGGAGAGTCCTCTCTCCCTCTCAAAATGCTCGCACATGGCCACGCGAATATATAGCCTCTGACAGGGAAGTCCTACTCACTGCATTCTCGTACCACGGGTGTTGTTTACGAAATTGAGAGGACGAAAAGTGAATGTCCGGTGCTTTAACCGGGTTGGTGGACACGGAAAGTTCACCTAGGTGAGTTGGAAAACCCTGATTCCAAACCAATGGTGCACATGGGCTCCAGTATCCTGAAGGAACAAATGGCGTATGAACCAATCGTTGGTCACCGGCTACCATGGGAATGCATGTCCTCACGATGCTCCATTGCCTTGTGAATCAGACCTTTAGGTCGAAGGCTCCGGGTGTGGCCCCCTAAGAAAACCACTTGCTTCGGTTTGGGCACCCGGTCAGTATCACAGCCCTCACACAAATCAAATGAGATTTGTTTGGCGCATATGTATCTGGTGCCTTCTTGTACCAATATTTATGTGTTTAAATAAATAAATAAATAATTGCGCATACTCAACCATCTCATACCTCGACGGGCAATGTTAGTTTGTGTAGTAGTAAGTTTGAAGGAGAAAGGTGGTGACAGAGTAGCCAAACCACATCGTGACATTAATTTATAGATTTACTAACTTTTGAACTGAACCATGTTAGTAGATGCAGACTAGTTGGTAGGTATACACATGGTAACTGTGACCAGTGATTGAAGAAATTTAGTGACATAGTTTAGAGTTCATTAAAATAGAGCAAATATATTCACTCTTTATCTTTCTCTACACCTTGAGTTCGAATATTCCTATAAACACACAACGTTATTTTGTCTTTTCGAAGTATAATCTCAGTATTTAGTTTTTTTCATCATCCTGACTGACTGATAATAGTGAATTCCTTGCTGTTCATTTTGTTGATTTTCTGCTGTCGTGATAGTGTGGTACGACAACGACTAAGATACATTGATACCAGGTTGTACGTTGATTATAACTGACTGACTCAGTAAACACGCCTTAATTTTCCAAAGAATGTTAATCTAAAATCAGTTTGTGATGCAAACTATCTCTTCGAATTTAATATTTGTCCAAATAAGTTAACAATTATTATTGATCAATGTAAATCAAGATAGATGATTGTAAAACCGTTGATCATGGGAAATTAAACACTCAACGCTAATTAAATATCAACATGAATCTCTAAAAAAAAGTGTTCACATTTTGTATATAATAAATAGCTGCAGTGCACGGACTACTCCATAAATACCGTTCGTTAACTTGGAAAAATAGTGCATGATACTCTATCGTATTGATTGGTTATAACTGATGCGGAATGTTAACAAGTGTGAAACTGTCTGGAAATCATTATCTTTGTGATCAACTAACATCAAGGTGTAGTTATCACTTCTTTCATCTACAACAGCATAAAATATATATTAGGTTTATTAGTGAAGAGCATGTGACGCATCGAATGGAAAATAACCTACCATACAATCCTCTCCGCTTGAGTATTGAGTAACAAGAGTGGACTGAGGTGAATTAGCAGGAACATAATCCTTTTGAGAAGTTTCATCATCGAGTGCTGAACCTTAGGAAGAATAGGAATTATTAGACAAAATAACAATATTAATAATAAATGAAAATGAAACCAAGTCGCGTTCCCACTACAAAATCCGCACGTACGTAAGTTGAAGTGCATAAAACCGGTCAAACCAAAATCCAATAACTTCATAAACCAATCCCATGTGTTGGTTTGTTTGTCCAAAGTCCTTTTCCAGTTTACACGAATGTTAAATAACATAGCACTTTGAGACTGGTGGTGGTTATGTATCTCTATTAAATGTCTCAAACACATCAATCAGTAAAGGTTTGTGGACCCATCACATGATTTGCTTTCTAAGCTTAACACTGAGCCTTATTTTTGTATTATTTATTTGGTGATTCCACCATTTGTAAGCGCTGCTTCGAAAACACGTGAGTAAACACCAAAGAGTACCTTCGGATCCTATGATTCCCAATTCGTTAAACATATCGCCTTCTTGTCTGCTAAATAGGTCATGCAAGCATCATGTATATGTGCGCAGATTTTGTTAACCGCTGCCGCCGACATATCAGAACCGGTAAGACCTTCAACTCAACTGTATGATGGGTAGAAACGTAAGTTCAATATTATTGAACCACTGATCAGAAACAAAATGAAATGACCTAGATTAGTTTAAGATTTCAGTAAAATTCAACTATCTCCACAACCCTTACATTGAAGATAAAGAAAGTAGAAAATGCTCTTCAAAAGAGAGGTTTTACTGTTTCAAGAAAGATCAAACACTGTTGCAAAATTGTTGTGTACATACTTAACAAAGGATTTAGAAACACAGAAAATAGCAGCATAGCAAAGCTAACCTGACAAAACGAGTTGATATAGAAGTTGAATTTGCCGTTTGTGGTATAATCAGCTCAAAAATGTAGCAATCCAAAATATAATGGGAATTAAGCATCATTTCCAAGATATTCCCAACAGATATATTCAATAAAACTGATGCGATGCCCAAAGATTGGACTTACCAGCTAGATATCCTAACTGATTGGGGGACGACGAGTGATCTACAAGTTGATTCTACCAACCACTTATGGAATTTTATCAGGTTTATTTCTTGTTAGTATTCTGTATGTAAACGTCATTTTATCACTTAAGAAACTTTTTCTTCTGGCTTAGTGGTCTTGTCCTTGGTTTCTAGCCATTGGGGACCTTAAGTCGATAATACGGTCTCATGAGCAGCCATCACCAAGGCACATTATATAACTGCTTATCATTTATTGATTAGCATCCCATTCATTGATTTTAACAATTAAAGATCTCGTCAAATTAATTATTAAAAATCTTTTTTATACCAAGAATATCCGAATTGAATGTTTATTATTTTTCGACGTAATATAAACATGTTCTGTTAACATCTTTCAAAGTAAATCATTATTATGAAGAACACTATTGAACGTAAAGCATTAATCTCCATAATACACATGGATTCATTTTTTTGTATCTTAAGTCTTAAATATATACATATATATTTGTACTCTTTATTTTGTAATGTAACGACTTAAACCGAATGTCACAATTTTTGATATGACAGCAAAAACTAGTTCCAGAATTTTCAAGTAATTGATTCCTTTTATGAATTGTTGCTATGGCTTTATTTTCAAGATTCCTACTAATCAAACGTCCTACTTTCCATAATTAATGAAACAATGTTAAACAATGATCAAATTTTAGAAAATCATGTCTTCTGTGCACATCCGTCCAGTTATTGAAGACAGAAAATGGATTAGATTTTTCTTCTTACTCGGTTTCACAGTTTTAAAAAATCTCAAAAAAAACAAAAGATTACATACATATTGGGGCGAAAAAGTAAGCAACGAACCTCTTAAACTAGGTGAAATATGTTCTTCATTGCACGTAATGGTAGTTGGTGATAAAGACAACTGATAGATTGGGCTAATTTTAGAATATAATGATAGATTATCAGAGTTTACAGGAGACAACTGATTCTTTGTTGAAACACTGAAACCTCGATGTTCAAAACAACCAGGTACAGAAGATGGTCTAGTACAATGAGATTGAGAGGCAGCAATAGCAGCCATTTTTGCAGGGGGATGATATAAATTTTTCGAGACAGATTGCAATGCATTCACATCTAGACTATGTTGAAGTTCATTAGGAGTGATCATAATTATCGAATTAAAAAACGCAACACAATCCACTCTGTCTTCTTTAACACCAAAGTTAATGGCCGAAAAGTTATGTACATACCTAGATATAAAATTAAAACAAAGGAATAAAACATGTGAAAAACTAACAAATTAGCAAATAAGAAGACTACGTACAAAAACTAATTTATATTTGATTATCGTTTCTACAAACTACGTATATTGTATGTAAACTCATTTGGAAGAAAACATTAGTCTTTCTTCTCCAGCTGACAATAACCGGAATTCCAAAAAGTCTCACTTATTTTTTCATCCATATGGAGAATAAAACTACTTAAGTACTTTGTTCAATCAGTTCAAAATATCAACCATTTTAACACATTCCTCGGCACTTAGTTATGATAAAGCAAAAATTACTGACAATATGATGTAAGGTACCTAGTTAACTTTCACATGTACTGCTAGAGTTGTTATTAACAACTTTTTTCATGTCGACTTCGTAAATCGTCAGGGTTTACGACAGTCTGTCATTAAAAGACATACCAGTGAAGTACATAAACCTTGAGCAGGCTTTCTACACAAACGTAACCAGTCGAGCGAGAGCACTTGGTGAACTGCGTTGTCCAACCAACCCATTTTTATTTTACTTCCTAGAAAACATTCTTTTGGGAATAAGGCTGTAAAGTCAATGAAAAGTCACTGGGCCCTAGCCAAGTCATCCGGAAGTCGGGTCACTAAATACCAAACAGTTAATCGATCGTCGTCAGGGTCAAGGACAACCTACGCGCATCAATCAACTGCACACCATGGATTGGTTCATGAGGTTGTGGTCGCACTGTTTCTTGTGCCTATTGTCATCAGTAATAATTCCTGTAATATCGTTGCGTTTGTTCTGTACGGTCATCAAACCTTGATACGACGAAAGGGTAGTCCACGTTACTTATCAACCGCGAGGTGTAAATTCGACAACTATAAGGTTACACCATTCCCGTTCAACTCGAGTGGGGCCCCCAATCGTTGACACAGATCACCTATGTTGGTGATCTACAACGCTCTTATAGTCTAATTTCTCCGGAGTTGATTTCTTACGAGAGGACTTAATTATTTGGTGACGGTATGCCAAGTGGTAACTTAACAGATTTCAGTGCGAATGATATATGAAACTGATTCTTTCCGATTATGACGTGTAATCACATCCTGAGAAAAAATGAAAGTTCGGTAGTATGAAATAGCAAATGCATTCATGGTAAGTAATTAATAATTTGATGTGAGGTACGACTCATACAAATCTTAATGCTAACTTCATAGTACATAAATTATATAGAAATTGATATATTTTGATTAATCTTGGGAGTCAAATAAATCCTTCAACCAGTCATTGGTTTTCACTACCCTTTATAGGATTTGAGGCCTAAGTGCCAGATACGAGTCAGTCAAGAGGTTCCGCGACGTTAGTCCACTGTAAAGGGTAAAATAAGAAACTCATCGACGAGAACAGTTTTGCTTTAAGTCTGTGAAACCTAACCCCTTTGGTCGGAAGACGCTCGATGACTGCTTCACATGTAACATGTAAGCAGTGTTGAGGTTGTTCAAATCAGTCACTACTACCAACTTAAAACACCGGCTATCCCCAAACGCCTTGGTACGACCGAGGGTGAGGAGAGTTAGCTCTCCTTCTCAAAATGCTCTCGCATGACGTGTATACAGCCACTGACAGGGAAGTCCTACTCACTACCTTCTTGCGGCGGGGTGTTGTTTACGAAATTGAGAGGACGAAAAGTGAATGTCCAGTTCTTTCACCGGGTTGGTGGATGTGGAGGAACCACCTAGGTGAGTTAAAAAACTCTGATTCCAAACCAATGGTGCAAACGAGCTCCAGGATCCTGAAGAAACAAATGGCGTATGAACCTACTTTTGGTTACCGGCTACCATGAAACTGCATCTCGACGTTGCTCCCCTGCCTTGAGGACTTGACATCTAGGTCAAAGGCTCGGGGAGTAGCCCCCTAAGAAAACCACCTGCTTCAGTTTGGGCACCCGGGCAGTACCCCGCATATATATATATATATGTAAAAAGTATAATAGTCAGTTTATGACATGACATCGCGGAATGATGACCGCGTGAAACTAGCACTTACCGACTCACCACAGCCCCATCGTAGGAGTTCTGTGGATCATTCAACTGTGGTTCGAGATGTTACCAGACATGTCTTAGAGTAAAAGTCGCTGGCAACCCAACAGTAGCTTCCGGCTGTAGGTGTCATAAAGATCAGACTTCTTAACTCAAAGAAATCCATCTTCACTGCTTGCTTATTTTGACTTCAGACCCTATTACCCATCCGCTTATTAGTTGTTTGACCTTACTCTAGACTATTCTTTTCTGTCGCTGTTCTACTTGGTTTGGTGGGCTTCCAAAGCCATAATGTACTAAATCATTTACCTAATACGCAAATAAACTAAAATAAATGAAACGTATGTTTACAACTATCTACACCTACATGCTAACACTACAGGTAGAGTGAGAGCATACAACCACCTTTCTCCATTATTCTATTCAGGCAAAGGGGTTAGACAGGATTGCCCAACTCCACCATTCTTTCTCAACTTTGTCATCGATGACGTTTTGGAAACAGCTCTGATGGATGTAGGTAATGGTGGCATGGATCTGTTGCCTTTATTTATTTATTTATTTAAACACATATTGATACAAAAGGGCACCAGATACATATGCGCCACACAAAATAATGAAAGTAGGAAGAGAAGGGATGAAAAGATAAGGCGGACTGAAATGTACAACCAGAAGACTCTTTCAGTTAAGAAAGTTAGAACCACTCTTTATGTAGAAAGTAAAAGAAGGTTGCAGCAGGATCGCCACTGGCTTCTATTCTGAGCCATATCTGATAACGTCTCTAGCCGCTGTATCTGTTGCCTAGAGAAGACTTTTCGACCGTGAGTATGCGGATGATATTGTCTTACTGTGCGATGATACCCAAGTCGTGTAATTCGCACTTAGTTGGCAATCAATGTCTGTAGTTAGTGCATGTGCTTTGCACCTTCCAATTGCAAAGTACTTTTACAAGACTGGCAGAACCCTGAACCTGCACTCTGGGTGGTGAGCGGATAGTGGTCGAGTTCCGAACAGTACCAGTCGAGCGAGAGCTTATGACGAACTGTCGACTGAATTTACAACCTCAAGTGGTATCCGACAAGGTTGTCCACTATCCCCATTTTTGTTTAACTTCATTATAGACCTATTGCTGGAAATAACACTCTCTTCAACTGAATTTTCAGGAATTGATCTACCAAGGGGTCCACTAAGCGACTTAGAATACGCAGATGACATAGTCCTGTTTGGTGAAGACGCTGACAAAATGCAGAGTCTTCTGTTAGCACTGAGTAATAATGCCAGGATGTTTGGGATGCGTTTCTCCCCATCCAAATGTAAATTGTTACTTCAGGACTGGCCTGCGTCAACACCTGAACTAAGGATAGGGAGTGAAGTAGTCGAACGTGTCGACAACTTCACTTATCTCAGAAGTCTGATCAGCCCTAATGGGTTGGTGTCTGACGAAATCTCAGCACGGATTCAAAAAGCTCGTTTGGCTTTTGTCAACTTACGTCACCTATGGCGAAGACGAGATATCCGTCTATCAATTAAGGGACGAGTATACTGCGCAGCAGTTCGCTCTGTTCCACTTTACGGATGTGAAACATGGCCATTAAGAGTAGAAGATACTCGTAAGTTACTAGTATTTGATCACGGATGCCTTAGAAATATTGCTCGCATCTACTGGGATCACCGAGGAAGTAATAGTGAGGTTCGATGCAGGGTATTAGGAAATGATGGTAAATCAGTTGATGAGGTTGTGAATCTTCATCGACTGATGGTTAGGCCACGTGTTACGTATGCCTGAACACCGATTACCACGACGAGCTATGCTGACTAGTATTAGGAATGGTTGGAAAAGAATTAGGGGTGGCCAAATCAAAACGTGGCATCACTGCTTGAAGTCACTAACTTGTGGTCTTAGCCATGTTGGCAGATGCAGACTACCTGGTTGGGGTCCGCGTGACTATCGTAACCAATGGTTGGAGACTCTAGGTAACATGGTTCAGAATCGATCACAATGGCGTAGGTGTATACACTCTTTATCTTCCCTTAAACCTTGAGATTAAAATTGCTTCATAACGTTCTTCCTTCCTATACTATATCCTTATATACCTTTTATATACTATCACCACTAAATTAATTACTTCTATGAATCCGGTGTTCATCTTGTTGTGCTAACGAGGTATGGCAACTTGGACCGATGCATGTGTCCTGGTCCTACGTTGTAGCTGACTGAGTGGTCGAGTTCGTGTATCTGGATAACTGTAAGTGCTGGTGGTGGCGTGAGTGATCAGATCAATTCATGGGTAGTCAAAGCCAGAATGATTAACGCCAATCTGGGCCATCATTGGTGCCTTCGTGATATTAGTCTAGCTGTACAAGACCGTATCTACAACGCCTCGGTGAGAGCAATTTCGCTCTATCCTTGTGAAGCCTGGTCCCTTCGAGTTGAGGATGTTAGACGACTCTCTGTGTTTGATCATCGTTGTCGCCGAAGGATTGCTGACACCCGGTGGCAACACCATGCTAGTATTGCAGAGGTTTGTCATAGTGTGTTCGGGCAGTGGTGATAATTCAATTGGTGTTACTATCTTGAGCACTGACTTTGGTGGCTTGAACATATCTCACGAATGTCGTTATTAAGAACTCCACGTCGTGCATTATTTGCGGACGCTGGGAGTGGTTGGAGAAAGCGGAGGTGGTCGGTGCATGAAACCGTGTCGTGGTATGGAAGCTATACAGGACTGGTTTCTGTTGGTCCTTCACAACTCCTTGATTGGGGTCCTAGAGATGGCACAACAGCGACTAAAGACGACACCAGACATGGTTCAGGATAGAAACCCGTGGCGATCCTGGTGTAGCATTCTTTCACTTTCTTCATGATAGTAGACGTAACTGAAAGAACTCTTCCTGTGTATTCCTACTAAACGAACTGTCCTATTATTACTATTATTCCACTCACACACTAATTTCTGATCATTGTTGTTCCTTTTTATTACACGCACTTTACATGCTCTACCTCTCTACCTCGCTGTCGTGAAGCGCATATATATCTTGGTGTCCTTTTGTACCAATGTTTATGTATTCAAATGACAAATGTTTACAACGGTTATGAGAACGACGACAGACAGAACCAAATGTCAGACAGCAGTGAAACTACGTCTGTACCAGACTTGTGGAATGTGTCGGAAATATATTTACTTCTATGGTTTTCATCCCAATCCTCCTATTAGGTTTCCCTTACTGACCCAACAGCGATGTATCCTTAATTCTACCCGTTACGAGGTGGCTTTCAATGTACGACTCACACATTTATCTGTGCTAGGAACTTAGTATGCTACCTGAAGGCTCACTGGATATATTTGTAAAGCAACTTATTTAAAACTTATGAGGGAAGAAACTGAACGAAACTGCATAGGTTGGTGGCAGCTTTGGCATTATCAAATTGAGGACTAGGTCTAATGAAGCATACTTTCGTAACTCTTAAACACTGATATGACTAGGATCCTGACGTAATGTTGTAAATAAGGATAACTATGCAAGTCACACCATCTCATGATGTCCCGAAACACGTCTGTTGAAGTAGTACAAAGGCCACCACCAAATTGGTAAGAAAATTACAAAACTTAATTTTTAAAATTTCAACCGAATTTTAAGGTTTTATTTACCAGCTAATATATATAATATTTAAAACCCAAAAAAAATATACAAACGGCAGTTCATATGTTGCAGTAACGTACCTCTGGTCACATGTATGTATTCTGTAATGCAGAGCATAGATTTCAACGTATATCCGGTGCATCCATTACTTTGATATTTGCAAATGTAAGCGCTTTAATACGAAACGATACACAAAGCCACGAAAAATACTAATGGCTGTTTTTTGAAATAGCAAGTTGGTAGTTCAACTGTCCACTAAAACAAAATAAGCGGTACACCAAGATTTTTGCACGTTTTTCATCCTGTTAATCAATATTCCAGCTTTTCTAAACATAAGGATCTTGATTATCGTCAAGCAGGATTCATCTGTAGCATGTCAAACTTACAATTCGGGTTGCCGTTCTAAGAAACGAAAGCTAAACAGCTGCTAATCCTCAAACTTTGTTTGACAGAACTAGAGGATCTTTTGACTTTTTAAGTAGTAAAAGGGCATTTTTACAATGGAGAGGCAAGGGTCTTGTGACATTTCTACTGTAACTTAAGGTTAAAATAAGTCAGTTATTAACGGTGAAAGTGTAACCGCCATTCAGAAAATGACCAGACCTTAAGCTTTGCCCTTGAAAAACCATGGCCCAGCCGAGAGAATTGTCACCTTCTTGCTATGACCCCGGAGATTATTAGTGCTGGAGGGAGCAAAAAGATAAGACATATTAACACCCAAATCATAAAGATACGAAATGCCAGTATAAGGTCACCTCGTGTCCTACGATAAGGAGAGAAGGTTTAGACGTTTCAAACGCTCATCGTAAGGGAGTTCAGAAAGATCCTTTACTAATTTTGTCCCCACACGATGGACACGCTCAAGTGATTTAGTATCCTGTATCAGACATGGGCTAGCTGCTTGGATACAGTATTCTAAGTGTGGCCTTACATAAGTGGGATATAAAATTCGAAACATCTCGTCAAGGCATTTAAATGCTCGGCGAAGTGACCATAGCGCACGATAACCTTTGGAAGCAGCCGCATTGCAGTACGTAATTGTTTTTAAGTCATGGCTTATTATTACTCATAAATTTTTATGTTCTTAAACGCGCGGAAGAGATGCACCATTAATGGTATAATAGTAACTATTACCGTGCCCGATGTGCATGAGCATGCTCTTCCTGGAATTAATTGCCAAGTCTTAATCATGAACTCATCTAACTGATTCGTCTAAATCAGCTTGCAGGTGACAACGATCAGCCTCATTTCTTATTGTTCTCCAGATTTTAACATCATCCGCGAACAATAATGTCGACGACTTAAGTAATAAAGATAATTCATTAACATACAGAAGGAAAAGTAAAGGGCCTAAGATGGTGCCTTGGGGTACACCACTTTTGACCGGTTTCCATTCGGATAGTGTTACATTGACCCTCACTCTCTGTCTGCGGTCACATAAGAAGCTTCCTATCCATTCCTGTATAGCACCTGTTATTCCAAAGCTCGAGAGCTTCTGCATAAGACCTAAGTGTGAAACCTTGTCAAACGCTTTGCTAAAATCTATGAATATCACGTCAACAGACAGGTCGTTATTTAGGGCTGCTGTCCAATCCTCTATCGCAATAAGTAAGTTAGTTAAGCATGAACGCTTGTTACGAAACCCAAGTTGCTCGGAAGTTAACAGATTATACGAATCTATGTGACTCAGTAACTTAACCCGAATTATCTTTTCAAGTAACTTAACTACTATGCTGGTCAGGCTAACAGGCCGGTAGTTAGATACGATCCGTCTCTGACCATCCTTAAATATAGGACTAACTATGGCGTCTTTCCAGTCTCTAGGTAATTGAGCGAGTGAAAGGGACATGTAGAAGAGCGTCGCGAGCGGTCTTCAGATAATGTCCGCAAGCGATGACAGCAAACGTGGGTGTAACCCATCGGGGCCCGGTATCTTACAAGGTTTTAGGTTAGTTATCAAAGGAAGAACAATATCCTCTGTCACGTGTAAAGGTCCTATGGCCGGTATCTCATTGTCAACGGGACAAGTAGTTGTAACACTACACGTAGAATAGACTTCACTGAAATAGTTAGCAAACGTCTCAACTTTCGCTAGGTCAGATTCAGCCAATAAAGCTGAATTTTTGCTCAACAGTAACGAGGGGATACCATCACTACGTTTCGTCCGCCTTTTAACGTACGAAAACAGTCGCCTCGGACAGGTACGGCTATCGTATGCCAACTGTCGTTCGTAAGCCGTGCGGGATTTAGCTATGGTCTTTTTACATATATTCCGGATTTTTATATTCGCACTTAAATGATGCTTGGCCTGTTGACAAGAATAAGTCCCAGAAGTGTTTCCTACGCTTCAACAGCTTCCGGGTTTCCTTATTAATCCATGGAGGGCAATGTGATAGCTTACGTGCTGACCATGGGGTAAACGGTTGAGTTACGGATTCGAACGTAGACTTAACCCTATTCCACGCATCATCAATCGATCCATCAGCATCGACCGACCAGTCAATTAAGATAGCATAGTCCCTGATTGCCGGAATATTAGCTCTCCAGATATTAGGACGGAGTGGAGCAGATGCAAATTCTATACCATGTATCCGGAACTTAAAGGAAAGTACGACATGGTCACTATTCACCAGTGGGGGAGGGTGTTGAATGTCGACGACATCTTCACAGTGGTGTGTGAGGACAAGGTCTATCAATGACGGATTATGTTCCAAGTCCATATGTGTCGGCTTTACGATACATTGTACAAGTGCACATTGAATAGCTGATGATAGAAAGACGCCATTGAAACCCCCACCTGGAGCTGTGAGCTCTATCCAATTGATATGGGGTGCGTTGAAGTCTCCAACGATGAGACAACATTCTGCCTTACTCCAAGAACAAACGTGTCTTAGGATAAAGTCGTCAGCAAGACAACACGGACTACGATATATTCCTCCTATAGTCACTAACCCGTTTCTAGACCTAATTGTACAACATACTACCTCACACGTACCACTTACATGCGCCTCCGATATGATCGAGTGTATGCGAAAGTGGTCCCTAACATATAATATTATGCCTACTCCCCTGCGACTTATAACTCTATCACTTCTGATACAGATATAGCCTGAAATGATGGGAGAACAGTCTATATCTACAGTGAGCCAAGTTTCGGTGATAACAATTATATCGGGATTTAATTCGTCCACCGTCAAACTTAGCTCAGACATCTTATTTCAAAGACTACGGGCATTCGTGTAACACACACTTAAGGTGTTTTTGGAAACATACGTTCTACCCACACAGGTCTCGGAAGCATTGGCTTCCAAGACCTGACTACCTGAAAACCCTTAATCGTAAGGTTCGCTTCGCCGTTTAGCTTTCGAGTTTTTAACTCTGTCAGGGCATTCTTCCACTTGATCCAATCCTCAAGTATCAGAAAGAATAAGACGATCCTGAAATGTAGTCGTGTTTAACATACCCGACACATATGCCCAATAAAGTATCAAGTCTAAGCTACTTAAAGCAACCAGCATGATACATGTACCATCTGTATGCACAAGATTAGAAAGAAGTCACCCTGGCATGCACTCACCGATCCCGATCAAATTCAACATATCTGTAGACGCCAGTGAGTTTCTTCCTTCAATGCAATCAGATAGAAACAGATTTACAGGGACATTAAGATTCGCCCAGATAACACTGTACCAGCGCAAAGCAGAAAGAGCTAGTTACGGATCACCAGCGTCAAAGTCCCAAACGAATCGTAACCTTGAAAGTCATAAAACTGAGTTTGATTCCGAGAAAACTTGCGACTTCACAAGTATGCCACCGCCGATAAACTCTCCTGATTCTCTTAAAATTCAGAACCCAGAAGAAAGTAACCCCAATGTAAATGTTGTCCATTCTTCCAAAAATTTCGATGCAGATCTGACCATAAATAGATGTCCTGACAACGAATCAGATAATCCAGTTCCAATTCCAGTTTGCGCAATATCAAGTTGCAGAACTTTCCAACGAGTAACGGATAAAATAGTTGCAATAATCGCATAACTGAACATCCACAAGACATTGATATATTCTAAGCTTGCAAACCACTGGAAGTATGCTTAATAACACTCGACCCCCTCCAAATTAAAATGATCTAAAACTAACCATAAACCTTGAAAATAAATGTCTGGAACATGTTACATATACATCGGATGTAAAAAGTAATTTGAATTATAAACGGCCACTTAGTCTCATACATAGACCTGATAGCCATCTTGGTCCGGCTCCTAAGATGTACACCATACCTCTATCAGAAGTTAGAGTCAATAACAACCGGGCAAGTTCTATTGAGCTTCCAACGGTTTCTCTGCCAGCAATGATAAATATATTACAAATGACGACAAGGTTACCCAATTTCCTTCCCCTCAAAACACTATTCTTACACTAGGCAATCCTATGAGCATTAACAGAATTACTACTTATGATCTATTCTCAAACCTGCTTATCCATGATGCTTCTCAGTTTCTTATTCTTTCATTCAATGCCTGCTCTCTCTCCAACAAAACTAGCCACCTTAAAACACTTTTACTTCTTGCAAATCCAAGCGTCGTACTTGGTGCAACGTGGTGCAAATCATCAGTGTTTTAAGACTCCATTAACGTAGGTAACTACGTTTACTTTCGATGCGATAGACGCCATGGAATAAGATGTGGTACGATTATCTATATCCATTCGTACATTCAAGCACGTAAATTTGAGAATGAATGTTTTAGTGCTATACACGACTCCACACGGGTTACCGTAAATTATGGATCTCAAAATTATCTATTAGTGAGATTTACATACAGAACAAACAACTGATGTAAACAGAGAAACAAAGAAGCCAAGACACGAAATGGAAGCTATTTTCAAAAACATCTTTCACGTAATTCAAAACTTTTTAAATACCAGCATTAATTTCTGTCGCTAGTTTATTCTACAAACCATAAACTCTCGTATGATGTATGATTCACTATCATACCCCTTTTGTTCCAAAGTGATTTAAACGTAACATTTGCTACATTCTTTTCCTACACTACTAACCAGTTTTGGACATAACTGAATATTTTTAATTGTTTTTACGTTGTGGTCCTGTTAGCTATCTAGTAATACCTGCAACTTTATGCAATAACGTGATTAGGAACAAAATCTGGATAAGAACCGGGGTTGAGAAAGAAGAGTGGTCTTCCGCGAATCTCCTCCTCTCTCTTTACGATGCAAGCATGTCAACCAATCAGTCGAAAGAATGGTATTCGTGTCTCTTCACATGGCAGTTAGTCTCTCCTCAACTCACATAATTCTAGCCTCAAGGTTGGACTAGTCAGCCTATCGTGTTGCAAACTTAATCTAGATTTGGGCCAGTTTTCTTCTGTAATAGTATATATATATATATACTATTACAACCTCGTGATATCTACTGTGATACTAACCTTGACAAATTTTTGTCAAACATATTTTTCTTTGTTTCTTACTAACCTCATATATTTGATACCGTTTGAGGTGATTTTAATCTGTATAACATTAGATGGAATTCGACTTTAGTAAAAGATCATTAAAAACGGGCTAGTTGAAACGAAAGAACTTTGTGTATGTCATTTATGTCCAAAAGCCGTCTAAGAGGAATAATATACTTGATTTAATATTACCAATCAACATCGACTCTATCTTAGTGTACGGCAGCCATGAATTTTCCATGAGTGATCGTAGGGTCATATTCAGCATTATTCATTCTCCAAACATTGTAATATAGAACTCTAAAGCTGCAACGGTGTACCAGAGCAGGCAGTTTGATCAACAAACCTGAAAGCGCACTGAAATTCTTACTCGATGCTTACTATGGGAATCTTGCTTCACTACTAAAAATATTGAAACTGAATTTTTCGACTGATACCGCAATCTGACGCATTGCCTTGACTGAACTGCTCTAATTGTGATTTATAATACTAATAGGGGCCAAACTAATTTTAAGACTTTTAAGAGAAAGATGAGAATATTGAAGCGCCACTACCACATGCACCATGATGTATATGCGCTTGAGGGTATACTTAAATTTATTGACAAAAATGATCCATCATATTACTATGGAGAATAAAGCGTTAGGTAATAAAGACTCGAACTTATCAATACTTCGGCCTTTCAAATCTCGCGTGAAATTAAACTCCCCTAATACAACCCGATTCTTCATAGTTAACGGTATCATTGTCGAAAAAATCGATAATATTCGTGAACAGCTCAGCCTGCATTTCTTGTGATGCCATGACACAAAAACTGAAACCTCTATGTTATGACTGGTGGTCGTCTGTTATGACTGCGTCACCAATTGTTATGTCTGAATCGTTTATCACTTATACTCGAAAACGAGAAACCACTGCAGTTCTCACGACACCAAATTAAGAACACGAAGACTGGTGCAAATGAAGATTTACTGACCTCAAAACACGATGAGAATGACTTTGTCGAAAATACACTTATTTATATATTGGTTCTTACACACATTTTAATTATTAATTGGGGTAAAATCACATATGTGAAAAATACTTACAGTTATAACAAATCATATGCTGCATGTCATGCTGAACGTAATTCATGTCAATTGAATACAAGAACATATTTTATGCAAAATAAAATATTATACTGGAAAAAGGAACAAATACTACACTGAGTAATTATCACACTGAATTAAAATGGAAGTAATGTCGAGCAAAAACCATAATGAGTAAGGGAATCTAATTTTAACTTTTCATCCCTTGATATCACTCCATCAATAGGCTCCCAATGTTGACATCTAAGCATCCATCCACAATATATTTTACATCCACCAACAACAAACAGGTCACAAATGCCCTGAAAAAGTCATGAGGCAGTAAACCTGACGGGAAACCTGCATCATTCTTGAAATACGGTAGTAGAGAATTTTCATTACCGTATTTAAAACTGTTCAACCTACCTGTGGGCTATGGCGACTATCCATTTATATGTAAAATATCGCTTATCATCCCTGGATTCGAAATGAGACCGCGCAGGAATATTGCTGAATATTGGTCCATTATCTTGATATCCAAGCCGTCAAGAATCATGTAAGTAGTCATCCGCAACACAGTCATTATCATACTCACTTTCTAAAAGCCTGATTAGCCCATCTCATGATAGGTTTATGACCAAGCTCTCAATTTCCACAACCCACCTGAGACTTTTTGATCAAATTACCCAGAGAATAGATGTTAGTCAGTCCGTGACAATCCTGTGCTTGGATTTTAGCCAGACCTCCAACAGTGTCTCATACCAACTGCTAAAACTTTCTTCACTTGGCATACGGAATTCCCTTTTATCCAGGTAATAATAATAATTTATTCTCAAACAACAGTCTTTTACATGAGGAATGCCAGTTTACAAGCAATATCAAACTGTTACAGACGATACACTGGGTTCACTACGGTGGGTTACCCAGTGAGCTTGATATTTAATAAGGTACACTGATCATAAGATCATGGGGGGTAACACATCTCACATATGAATGTGAATAATATTAGTTAGATTCTTATTGTCAATTTAATATAATGGACATCTCAAAATCAATTAGATGATTTGGACTTCTGAGATGACCTAGCCCTCCTATAATACACACGAACAAGTACAGACGAAGACAAATAATGTAGCAGCAGCCTCTGCATCAATAGGCCTCAACATACACAAAGGAAAAAGCAAGATTCGGAAATACAACACGGAGAACACCAACCCAATCACACTTGATGGCAAAACTCTGGAAGAGGTGGAAGCATTCACGTACCTGGGAAGCATCGTTGATAAACAAGGAGGATCTGATGCAGATGTAAAGGCGAGGATTGGCAAAGTAAGGGCAGCATTTCTACAATTGAAGAACATATGGAACTCAAAACAACTGCAAAGTAATTTTAAAAAGAGAATCTTCAACACGAACGTCAAGACAGTCAGTTCTACTGTACGGAGCTGAAATGTGGAGAACTACTACGACCATCATTAGGAAGGTACAAGTATTTATAAACAGTTGTCTAAGCAAAATACTCAACATCCACCGGACGGATACTATCAGCAACAGCCTTTTATGGGAGAGGACAAACCAGCTTCCAGCGGAAGAGGAAATTAGAAAAAGACGTTGGAAGTGGATCGGACATACATTGAGGAAACCACCAAACTGCATCACGAGGCAATCCCTAACTTGGAATAGTGAAGGGAAGCGGAAAAGAGGAAGGCCAAAGAACACATTACACCGGGAAATAGAAGCACATATGAAAAGGATGAATGTTAACTGGAAAGAACTGGAAAGGATTGTCCAGGACAGGATTGGATGGAGAATGCTAGTGTGCGGCCTATGTTCCTCCATGAGGGGTAACAGGAGTAAGTCAGTAATATAAGCGAACAATATTGTTTTGAAACAGATCTTCATCATCCCACTGGAACAGATTATATAAATGAACCCGATACACTGATTATACTTTCACTGTCGTTAATCGGTACATTGAAAAATAAGAACCCACAGTCCATAATTCAATAGCAACTCTAACACGTTTGAATAATATCTAACATATACAGTGGCAACCTGACCGGCATATTCTGGCAATCATTGTTTTGTTGTTCCGGGCTCTTTGCTTTAATCTTACTTTCTCTAGTTGTAGATATTTACCAGTAACTCGCTCTGGCACTGGAGATAACCTCAAAGAAATACGTTCATAAATCATCAGGTTATCCACTTAAGAAAAAATTAAAAGTTCCCTGGAGTTGCATTGGCTTGCCGTGATATATGCCGTATATAAACTACTTATCAATTACTGAACCAGAAAATATAAAACAATCTTATATTTCACGTTTGTTCTCTACATTAAATTTAGTTTTTTATATCAAACTGAACACGCCTGTAAACTGGCGTGAAATATAATCTACATCAATAATATACGCAAGTGCTTTAGCACACGTAAGACCTACCTCTACGCTGATGACCTAAAATTTATCCATAAAACTGACATTTGCGATGTACGTAGTACTATGCAAACAATCCAACATGAACTAAACAAGGTAGACAACTGGTGCAAACGCTGGAGGTTAGGGTTCAACACAGAGAAATGTGATTGGCTACGTATTGGAGATACGTCTCTCAAAATGAAACTAGCACTTAACAAGAACATACTGCTCAGACTGAAATCAGTAACTGACCTAGGGGTATATCACTCAGACAGTCTTAAATTCTCAGAACATATCTCAACTAAAGCATCTCAAATGCGGAGATTGTTTGACTTCATTCTTCGTAATTTCTTTCAAAACGAAACTAAAATCATTCTTTATAAAGTCTGTGTAAGACCTATCGTCGATTACTGCTCGTTCTTATTTTCCAACCTACGTCTATCCGATATACTTAAGGTGGTAGGAATACAACGAGATTTCACTCGCAAAATACTTAAGAACGACTCATTCATTGACTACAGATCCAGATGCCATATCTTAGGACTAGAACCCTTCTGGAAAAGAAGGCCCAAGTCTAACTTGATTCTCTATATTTCAAACTCCTTAAAAACCTTACTGATTCCACATGTAGTATAGTTCTCTCCCAAGACTCACATGGATACAATCTTCGAGACAAAGTATCCACAGTCAAAGTTGAGAAATACAGATAAAAAAACTCGGGAAAACTTCTTCCTCATCAAGTATGCATTAATACGGAACAGTCTTCCCGCCAAAATACGCATGGCAGATAAACTACATATGTTTGTAAGACTTATTGACCAAGCCCTCACCTGCACAGATCTAGCACAAACGGACACACCCGCGTCCCAAACAGACATAATAGGCTCTCTACATATGTAGACTAAATTGCCTTATTTTCCTAATTTGTAGTTGCATTGGATAATTCCCCCCTAATTCTCTTAAATTGAAGTAGACAGGCAACTCACTGGATCTATCAATACACGGTCGCTAAACCACGCTTATAAATACCCCAAAAAGTAAAAAGAAACGCACAATCGACTGCCTACAACCAGTGGTCGTGCATCTACATAACCTGTTACCCACCAACAGGTTAGGATAGAACGCAATAACATCAACACGAATTCAGTGTGAGATCCTTCTTGTTTATTCTATACCAAATTTTTACTCTTCTATACACTATGTTGACTCGCCATTAATAATATTTCACCATTCCTTACCTTATCAATAATTCATGTATTTCTACACCTTCCCGCCTACTTTGGCAAACAACTATTCTACATTATACCCCTTTTAATCCTATACTCTGATTGACAACCTATACTTCACACCATAGTCAAATAAAGCATTGCATCGAAGCCATAACCACAGTCCATAATTTGTAACTCCCTGATAAACGTGTAAAATGGTACTTATAGAAATAGTGTTTCCCAACAGTACTTGAAACAGAGAATCGTGTGAGGTATAATATTTGCCCAAAAATGAGCTTAAATGAGCCTAACATCACAAAAGGAGGGAGGGTGGAGTTACTGACCATCAAGCATTGGTGGTGAGGGTGATGACTTCAATACACGCATGTTTGTGGAGCAGAGCATTTTGTTTGTATCAGGCTCCTTATGGTTGAGAACAAGTCAATCAACCTGTAATATTGAGGTTGCTCTCCTGCACTCACCATTCAGACTCATGTTTCCAATTTTATGCTGGATTAGCTATTCTACTAAGACAACCTATAATATTCTAACTCGGACTTTCACGCTAGGACTGTGTAGCTGGAATCAGATGATAAAAAACTAAAAATATAAGACAATTAAAGATATAGTTATTAGTGTTCGTTAACACTTTACTCTCTTGGAGCACTTTCCGTTCTAATAAACAACCTACCTTTTTCTGACTTCGACTTCCCTTCCATCACTTGAACCTACTGAACCTTGTTAAATATCACAATCCATTGCTCTCTATCACAGCATTCTCTCATCTGGAGACCCTAATCACATTTCACTCTAGCAACAAGAGCTAGTATCAACTTAATCTCCTAATTTATCATACCAATATCTGTTCCACTGCAAAATGTTAAGCATTGTTTATCGTTCATATCCAAATGCCTCGCTGCTCCTCGGTTTCTCTCTTTTTCTCTTCAGAATTTCGCTCTGAGGACGAAGTCGAGGAACTCCTGATCTCTGGAACAAACTCGACGTAGGTGCTTTCTCAAAGTCATAGTTCGCACCAAGCGCTCTACAAGTCTACTTTATAACAACTATAAACTTAAAATGTTGTATTGCATAAATACTTAGGACGACCAGAATTCTATCCGAATTATGTCTGGCTTGGATCTTGTGTGTAACGTGGATGCGATGCCATTTTGGAATATATTTTAAGTACTCTACTCAGTGTAATACTAAAACATAACTATAATCATTAACGCTCCAAGATATATGCACGAATGTACTGTTATTTACTTTTATTGACTTCATCTATTTAACGACCCTACTAGGGAAGCATACTGTAAGCAAACTAATGTTGTAATTTGTGGATAGTGCCTGTAAAAATGGAGTGTACCTGCCCTTGCAGAAAAATATTATCATATGTGTTTTCGGTGGCATATTTGGAGTGACTGAAAAAGAGAGTAAGAAGAAAATAAGCAGGAGAAGCAGAGCAGACAATGTTAATGTCTATTAAAGTTGAGTAATTTGTGGTGGAATAGTGAAGATAGGACTACTCAGTCTAATTCTCTATTATTAAGATACTTTTCAAGCAAGAGCATCCTAATAGGTCAAAGAAAACAAGCGTAAATATGGTATGAGTGGATGAAGTACTGGTCAAAGCCTTTTCAGTAGAACGTGGTCAAGCTGTTCGCTCTGAAGCTTGCTACTCTAAGCCTATGAATATAATCAGTGTGATTAGCCCATCACTCTCTCTTTTCGTCAATAACGTGTGCTCACTATTTCAACAAGGTAAAACCTTTTCTTTCTGCCGATGATCTAAAATTGGTTTATTCATTGTTGTCTCTTACAAAAGAAGACCACAATCCAAGATGACAAACAGGTTTTACGATGAAACTATGTTGTGGCAGCTGTCGGTAAGGGTTGACGAAAGTGGAGTTATTTACATTGACCATAGTCTCAACCTAAATCTGGCTATACACAAACACACTAAAAGCTATCAACAGTGTTCATGACTTGCGTTTGAGGTATGACAACATTTTGAACCTTTCCGAGCACACTGCATGTCGAGTATCCGAAGCAAGAAAGCTTACTGGATTCATAGTAATAAATTTCAAAAACAAAATTGAGATTGCTATTATGTAAAAAATGTATCATACCCATCCTTGAATCTGGTATTCTGGTTTACAGAAAGAATAATATTAATTTATTCTCAAATAACAGTTTGTTACATGAGGCATGCCGGTTTACAGGCAAGATCAAATTGTTACAGAAGTTACAATTTTCACTGTTGAAAATTACTCAGCTGGGTTGATATTTTATAAGATATGAATGTGAATGGATTTCGTAAGAAACATGTCAATATTACACTTGGCGCACTTAATGAAGGTAGCGTTGCAACATACAGCTGATGGTCGAGAATAGATACATGCGAAGTTGGGGGCTTTTAGAAGCTTCGACCTTATATCCCTCCGAAATATCTGAGGCTTTAATAATGGTGTAAGATGAAGTCACCCATGCCATATCTGTTTTCGGTGGGGTATCTCCAGGGGGCTGAAAATGGTGTAAGAAAAAGGAAGGACGAAAAGCAGAGCACACAATATTCATGGAGGAATAGTTAAGGTATAACCATTTAGTCTATTTGTCTGTTACTGAATTACTTATTAGGTAAGAGCATACTAATGTGTTAAAGAAAAATAAGTGTGAGCAAGGTATGAGTGGATAAGGAACTGTATAAATGAAGGTAGTTCAGAAGGAAGTATGGAATTGTATAATTATAAAATAAAGTGCTGAAAACAGTATTCCCATACAAATGACTGTCTCCCTTTACTTTAGAAACTGTTTGAACTCTCTTTTTCGTTTTTAGATTTTATAGGGTATGGAGTGGGCTTCGTTTTCAGCCAATTGTCTAGTTTGCTTGCATTGGGATTACTCGGTAGGAAGTGGAACCAATTCAGCTTTTTTTTAACATGATTCAAAGTGGTATTTTGCATGAATAATTTCGCATCAATACCGTTGGTTCGTGACATCCCACTAGACATAAGGAGCCGTAATTAATATGTTCTGCCCCACAGACACAGGTGGATTGAAGTTATCTCCCCACCATCATGTTTGCTGGTCAGTAACGCCACCCTCCCTCCTTTTATGATGTTAGGCTCTCTTACGTTTGTGGTCGGTATGAATATTGCTTTTACCAAGGACCTTATTTTGAATACACTGTCTCTACAAGTTCCATGTTACAAGCAAATCAGATGGTAATAGCATTTGTATTATGGGTTAGATATCCATTTAATATATCGTACTACTATGAAGATAACTAATGGTAAAGGTTATAAGAGACAAGTCAGATTATATGTGGTTAAGAGATGGTAAGGGCTAATAGCAAATCAGAGGATATGAAAGAGAATATTGTAAAATTTTCAGGGTAAGAAAAATAAAACATTGAACAACTCACAAGAATTTAGGACATATGAGCTTCTTTTGATCGGCCTTAGTTGGTCAGCATCCATAAGATTAGTGAGTTATCTGTCTACTTGTAATAAGAAAAATAAAAGGACATGACACTTAGGAAGAATAATTTGGATTTATCCATTAGAGAGATTCGGAAACTGAAAATGAGGGTTAGGAGCGGAAGGCCATTGTTAATAATCAATAAATAGTGGGGAAGGATAAAGCATGTTTTCTTTAGTTTTGCTATATTCATACTAATGACAATGGGGTTCGTTATATTCTTGTTCCGTCTAGATATTGGGCGGTCCATAATAAAGTGCCTCATTGGTAGGCGGGAGTTCAAGGAATAGTTGGCGAAGTTCTTTAGAGTTTTGTAACAGGGTTACTAGCCTTTTAAATTTGATAAAGGTGTCACAGTTACGGATAGGTATCGGCAACCTGTTCCACAATAAACTATACCGAACTGTAAAAAACCTACAACGCATTTGTTTTTGGTGTTTTTCGGTAAATAGTGTATATGCATTGTTTCTTAGTCTATAGGCTGGGTCATTGATCATAGTTGGGCAGGAGGTTAGGAATGACAGTCCATTTATTGCTTTGTAGAGAAATACCAGATTGTTCCTTAACCTACGGTGCCATAAAGGTTCTAAAGAGAGGTGCTTACATCTACTTGTGTAATCAAGAGTGGTGTCACTTCCTAGCAGTTGGCGTGTAAAGCGTCTTTGAACATCTTCTACTCTTATTTTGTCAGTGGTATTCATATTAGAGAAGATAAAAGAGCAGTATTCCGGGGAAGGTCGTACACATATTTTGTAAATGGGTAAGCTTAGCATCTGTCGTGAAGAAATTTTTCGTTATGAAGCCAATTAGACGTCTGGCTTTAGAAATAATAGAGGAGGCATGTGCTTTAGCAGGCATAATGACTCGATGAAAACTGAAGATTTTCAAATAAGATTCGCTAACGCTGTTCGCGATATTCCAACAACAAGGATTACCACCAATGATGTCAACAACTGAAGCTAGAATCTCTGGATTAGGCGCGTTAAACCAAACATTGTCTTAACCTACCGAATTGCAGATAGTACTTCCCATTCTTCAGCACCCACTTCTTTGTGATCTATCGTATCATCACACAACCTGAGCAATAGAGAGAATATTATAGCGAATCCAACTCCGCCTGGAGCCCCATGAAGCTACTGCCGTTCCCAAGCCCAGAAAAAAGAGGAGGGTAGGGTATGAGGTCAGCCACCCCATCCCGTAGAAAACTAACTTGCTAAAAAACGCTAACGAGAAAAAACAATTCAAACCATTTAAACTCTGCCTTGGGAGTTAGAAGGTTTTCATTTAGGGGAGGTGTGACGTTTTATGGTGAAAGCCGAGTTTCTTCGGAAGTCACAATGCTGATGCCCCTTCTGGCAACCAGAGCAACCATTTACCTAGGTACATGGAGTGTTCGTACAATGTAGGAGACTGGGAGAGCCATCCAAGGTGCTGCAAAAATGAAAAGATACAACCTGGAGGTGCACGGGATCAGTGAAACACATTGGACGCAGGTTGGACAACAACGACTGTCTTCAGGAAAACTTCTGTTATACTGTGGTCATGAAGAAGAAAATGCCCTGCATACACAAGGAGTTGCACTGATGCTGTCCAAACAAGCACAAAATGCACTTATAGGATGGGAATCTCATGGAGCAAGGATCATCAAAGCCTCCTTCAAAACAAAGAGAGAGGGCATTACAATGAACGTCATCCAATGCTATGCGCCTACAAACGACTACGTTAAAGATCAATTCTACCATAGGCTGCAGTCAATCGTCGACAAGTGCCCAACAAAAATCCTGACCATTTCGATAGGATATTTAAATGCCAAGGTTCGTATGGACAACATTGGATAAGACGTCATGGGACAACATGGATTGGGAGAAAGAAACGAAAATGGTGAGAGATTTGCAAACATGTGTGCCATCAACAAACTGGTCATAGGCGGCACTATATTCCCACGTAAACGCATTCACGAAACCACCTGGACTTCACCGGACCACACTATACAGAACCAAATCGACCATATCTGCACCAACAAAAGGTTCAGGAGGAAGATGGGGGATATGAGAACCAGGAGAGGGGCTGATATAGAATCAGATCATCATTTGCTGGTCGCCAACATGAAATTGGAACTCAGGAAGCACTGAACAACGGAACGAGAACATAAAAGTTCAATACAGCCTTTCTTCGGGATACTGACAGACTCGACGGACTCAAGGTAGCCCTCAACAATAAGTTTCAGGTCTTTCATGATCTACTCATTGGAGGGGGAACTATTAAGTAATAATAATAATACGTCTGAACAAGACGTAATTCAAGGTGTTAACATTTGGTTAAATAAAATGAATCGATTAGGTGAACAGTTAATTGAATACCCAGTTCCACAAACTGCAGTAGATGGAACGGAGTTCGGACCTAGGATGTGGTAGCTAAAAATCGAACATATTAACTACTGAACCACTGTCCCCATGAATGTAACTGTAAAACACTAAATAATTTATTTTACACTATTTATAAATTGATAACTTACAGAGTAGTAATTCATTTGTCCATTAATTTCTGATAAAATTGGTTCAGTCTTCATGAACTCGTAAACAACAGTTTGAGGATCCTGAGGGCAAAAACAAAAGAAAAGTGAATAAATTTCATTTATTTGAGGAACAAGTATGGTAGAATACGAAAAAATTCATTTATTACTTCAGATAATATTTTATCTACTTCGTTATTTGTGGACAGAATGAAGTATGAATGTATTTCTGTCATTATAGTCACACTAGTTTTTCATAAACAATGTAAGATATGGTTTTAGTACAAATGGACACATTTCACGGCAGAACAGTCAGAGGAAACTAATAAGACTGGAATTAGTTGAGTGAGAACATCGATTAATACGATGATGAAAACTAAAGACAGAAGGTATACTTTAAAGAGAATGAATATAACTGAAGAATAAAAAGTACAAAATTACATTAAAATTCAAAATTTGCAGGGATGAATGTGCCCATCAAACTTCCACAATTTTTGAGCTATAACACTTATGATCGACCATCATTGACGATTGTGCCAAACCCTAACACAGATGTCTACATTTCTTTCAATGATTAGTCGAAAAATCAATAACTTCGTGAGCCTGTGCTAAACCTTAATCTGATCGACCTTCCTCTTTTTTCGTTCTACCACAATGTCAGCCCCACTGGACAAGCGGTCACTGAACGTGAGTGATTCATTTGTTAAGTGCT